>NW_027066829.1:0-16750 GCF_032884065.1 Artemia franciscana
TTTTCCTATGTCAAAAGTTTTAGTTTTCGAGGGTAATAGCTATGTCTGTGGAAAAAATGAAGATATTAGACTATTTTATGATTGCAAATGGTAAAGAATGTGATTAAAGGCTCTTTTCCTATTTCAAAAGGTTTAGTTTTCGAGGGTAATAGCTACGTATGTTGAAAAAATGAAGATATTAGACTATTTTATAATTGCACATGGTAAAGAATGTGATTAAAGGCTCTTTTCCTATTTCAAAAGTTTTAGTTTTCGAGGGTAATAGCTACGTATGTTGAAAAAATGAAGATATTAGACTATTTTATGATTGCAAATGGTAAAGAATGTGATTAAAGGCTCTTTTCCTATGTCAAAAGTTTTAGTTTTCGAGGGTAATAGCTACGTATGTTGAAAAATGAAGATATTAGACTATTTTATGATTGCACATGGTAAAGAATGTGATTAAAGGCTCTTTTCCTATGTCAAAAGTTTTAGTTTTCGAGGGTAATAGCTACGTATGTTGGAAAAATGAAGATATTAGACAATTTTATGATTGCACATGGTAAAGAATGTGATTAAAGGCTCTTTTCCTATTTCAAAAGTTTTAGTTTTCGAGGGTAATAGCTACGTATGTTGAAAAAATGAAGATATTAGACTATTTTATGATATCACATGGTAAAGAATGTGATTAAAGGCTCTTTTCCTATTTCAAAAGTTTTAGTTTTCGAGGGTAATAGCTATATATGTTGAAAAAATGAAGATATTAGACTATTTTATGATTGCAAATGGTAAAGAATGTGATTAAAGGCTCTTTTCCTATGTCAAAAGTTTTAGTTTTTGAGGGTAATAGCTACGTATGTTGAAAAAATGAAGATATTAGACTATTTTATGATTGCACATGGTAAAGAATGTGATTAAAGGATCTTTTCCTATTTCAAAAGTTTTAGTTTTCGAGGGTAATAGCTACGTATGTTGAAAAAATGAAGATATTAGACTATTTTATGATTGCAAATGGTAAAGAATGTGATTAAAGGCTCTTTTCCTATTTCAAATGTTTTAGTTTTCGAGGGTAATAGCTACGTATGTTGAAAAAATGAAGATATTAGACTATTTTATGATTGCAATGGTAAAGAATGTGAGTAAAGGCTCTTTTCCTATTTCTAAAGTTTTAGTTTTCGAGGGTAATAGCTACGTATGTTGAAAAAATGAAGATATTAGACAATTTTATGATTGCAAATGGTAAAGAATGTGATTAAAGGCTCTTTTCCTATTTCAAAAGTTTTAGTTTTCGAGGGTAATAGCTACGTATGTTGAAAAAATGAAGATATTAGACAATTTTATGATTGCACATGGTAAAGAATGTGATTACAGCCTCTTTTCCTATTTCAAAAGTTTTAGTTTTCAAGAAGGCTCTTTTCCTATTTCAATAGTTTTAGTTTTCGAGGGTAATAGCTAGGTCTGTGGAAAAAATGAAGATATTAGACTATTTTATGATTGCACATGATAAAGAATGTGATTAAAGGCTCTTTTCCTACGTCAAAAGTTTTAGTTTTCGAGGGTAATATTTACGTATGTTGAAAAAATGAAGATATTAGACTATTTTATGATTGCAAATGGTAAAGAATGTGATTAAAGGCTCTTTTCCTATTTCAAAAGTTTTAGTTTTCGAGGGTAATAGCTACGTATGTTGAAAAAATGAAGATATTAGACTATTTTATGATTGCAAATGGTAAAGAATGTGATTAAAGGCTCTTTTCCTATTTCAAAAGTTTTAGTTTTCGAGGGTAATAGCTACGTATGTTGAAAAAATGAAGATATTAGACTATTTTATGATTGCAAATGGTAAAGAATGTGATTAAAGGCTCTTTTCCTATTTCAAAAGTTTTAGTTTTCGAGGGTAATAGCTATGTCTGTGGAAAAAATGAAGATATTAGACTATTTTATGATTGCAAATGGTAAAGAATGTGATTAAAGGCTCTTTTCCTATTTCAAAAGTTTTAGTTTTCGAGGGTAATAGCTATGTATGTTGAAAAAATGAAGATATTAGACTATTTTATGATTGCAAATGGTAAAGAATGTGATTAAAGGCTCTTTTCCTATTTCAAAAGTTTTAGTTTTCGAGGGTAATAGCTTGTATGTTGAAAAAATGAAGATATTAGACTATTTTATGATTGCACATGGTAAAGAATGTGATTAAAGGCTCTTTTCCTATTTCAAAAGTTTTAGTTTTCGAGGGTAATAGCTTATGTTGTTGAAAAAATGAAGATATTAGACTATTTTATGATTGCAAATGGTAAAGAATGTGATTAAAGGCTCTTTTCCTATTTCAAAAGTTTTAGTTTTCGAGGGTAATAGCTTATGTTGAAAAAATGAAGATATTAGACTATTTTATGATTGCAAATGGTAAAGAATGTGATTAAAGGCTCTTTTCCTATTTCAAAAGTTTTAGTTTTCGAGGGTAATAGCTACGTATGTTGAAAAAATGAAGATATTAGACTATTTTATGATTGCAAATGGTAAAGAATGTGATTAAAGGCTCTTTTCCTATTTCAAAAGTTTTAGTTTTCGAGGGTAATAGCTACGTATGTTGAAAAAATGAAGATATTAGACTATTTTATGATTGCAAATGGTAAAGAATGTGATTAAAGGCTCTTTTCCTATTTCAAAAGTTTTAGTTTTCGAGGGTAATAGCTACGTATGTTGAAAAAATGAAGATATTAGACTATTTTATGATTGCAAATGGTAAAGAATGTGATTAAAGGCTCTTTTCCTATTTCAAAAGTTTTAGTTTTCGAGGGTAATAGCTACGTATGTTGAAAAAATGAAGATATTAGACTATTTTATGATTGCAAATGGTAAAGAATGTGATTAAAGGCTCTTTTCCTATTTCAAAAGTTTTAGTTTTCGAGGGTAATAGCTACGTATGTTGAAAAAATGAAGATATTAGACTATTTTATGATTGCAAATGGTAAAGAATGTGATTAAAGGCTCTTTTCCTATTTCAAAAGTTTTAGTTTTCGAGGGTAATAGCTACGTATGTTGAAAAAATGAAGATATTAGACTATTTTATGATTGCAAATGGTAAAGAATGTGATTAAAGGCTCTTTTCCTATTTCAAAAGTTTTAGTTTTCGAGGGTAATAGCTACGTATGTTGAAAAAATGAAGATATTAGACTATTTTATGATTGCAAATGGTAAAGAATGTGATTAAAGGCTCTTTTCCTATTTCAAAAGTTTTAGTTTTCAAGAGGGTAATAGCTTTACGTGTGTGAAAAAATGAAGATATTAGACATTTTATGATTGCACATGGTAAAGAATGTGATTAAAGGCTCTTTTCCTATTTCAAAAGTTTTAGTTTTCGAGGGTAATAGCTACGTATGTTGAAAAAATGAAGATATTAGACTATTTTATGATTGCAATGGTAAAGAATGTGATTAAAGGCTCTTTTCCTATTTCAAAAGTTTTAGTTTTCGAGGGTAATAGCTACGTATGTTGAAAAAATGAAGATATTAGACTATTTTATGATTGCAAATGGTAAAGAATGTGATTAAAGGCTCTTTTCCTATTTCAAAAGTTTTAGTTTTCGAGGGTAATAGCTACGTATGTTGAAAAAATGAAGATATTAGACTATTTTATGATTGCAATGGTAAAGAATGTGATTAAAGGCTCTTTTCCTATTTCAAAAGTTTTAGTTTTCGAGGGTAATAGCTACGTATGTTGAAAAAATGAAGATATTAGACTATTTTATGATTGCAAATGGTAAAGAATGTGATTAAAGGCTCTTTTCCTATTTCAAAAGTTTTAGTTTTCGAGGGTAATAGCTACGTATGTTGTGGAAAAAATGAAGATATTAGACTATTTTATGATTGCAAATGGTAAAGAATGTGATTAAAGGCTCTTTTCCTATTTCAAAAGTTTTAGTTTTCGAGTGTAATAGCTATGTATGTTGAAAAAATGAAGATATTAGACTATTTTATGATTGCAAATGGTAAAGAATGTGATTAAAGGCTCTTTTCCTATTTCAAAAGTTTTAGTTTTCGAGGGTAATAGCTACGTATGTTGAAAAAATGAAGATATTAGACTATTTTATGATTGCAAATGGTAAAGAATGTGATTAAAGGCTCTTTTCCTATTTCAAAAGTTTTAGTTTTCGAGGGTAATAGCTTATGTTGTGAAAAAATGAAGATATTAGACTATTTTATGATTGCAAATGGTAAAGAATGTGATTAAAGGCTCTTTTCCTATTTCAAAAGTTTTAGTTTTCGAGGGTAATAGCTACGTATGTTGAAAAAATGAAGATATTAGACTATTTTATGATTGCACATGGTAAAGAATGTGATTAAAGGCTCTTTTCCTATTTCAAAAGTTTTAGTTTTCGAGGGTAATAGCTACGTATGTTGAAAAAATGAAGATATTAGACTATTTTATGATTGCAAATGGTAAAGAATGTGATTAAAGGCTCTTTTCCTATTTCAAAAGTTTTAGTTTTCGAGGGTAATAGCTACGTATGTTGAAAAAATGAAGATATTAGACTATTTTATGATTGCAAATGGTAAAGAATGTGATTAAAGGCTCTTTTCCTATTTCAAAAGTTTTAGTTTTCGAGGGTAATAGCTACGTATGTTGAAAAAATGAAGATATTAGACTATTTTATGATTGCAAATGGTAAAGAATGTGATTAAAGGCTCTTTTCCTATTTCAAAAGTTTTAGTTTTCGAGGGTAATAGCTACGTATGTTGAAAAAATGAAGATATTAGACTATTTTATGATTGCAAATGGTAAAGAATGTGATTAAAGGCTCTTTTCCTATTTCAAAAGTTTTAGTTTTCGAGGGTAATAGCTACGTATGTTGAAAAAATGAAGATATTAGACTATTTTATGATTGCAAATGGTAAAGAATGTGATTAAAGGCTCTTTTCCTATTTCAAAAGTTTTAGTTTTCGAGGGTAATAGCTACGTATGTTGAAAAAATGAAGATATTAGACTATTTTATGATTGCAAATGGTAAAGAATGTGATTAAAGGCTCTTTTCCTATTTCAAAAGTTTTAGTTTTCGAGGGTAATAGCTACGTATGTTGAAAAAATGAAGATATTAGACTATTTTATGATTGCAAATGGTAAAGAATGTGATTAAAGGCTCTTTTCCTATTTCAAAAGTTTTAGTTTTCGAGGGTAATAGCTACGTATGTTGAAAAAATGAAGATATTAGACTATTTTATGATTGCAAATGGTAAAGAATGTGATTAAAGGCTCTTTTCCTATTTCAAAAGTTTTAGTTTTCGAGGGTAATAGCTACGTATGTTGAAAAAATGAAGATATTAGACTATTTTATGATTGCAAATGGTAAAGAATGTGATTAAAGGCTCTTTTCCTATTTCAAAAGTTTTAGTTTTCGAGGGTAATAGCTACGTATGTTGAAAAAATGAAGATATTAGACTATTTTATGATTGCAAATGGTAAAGAATGTGATTAAAGGCTCTTTTCCTATTTCAAAAGTTTTAGTTTTCGAGGGTAATAGCTACGTATGTTGAAAAAATGAAGATATTAGACTATTTTATGATTGCAAATGGTAAAGAATGTGATTAAAGGCTCTTTTCCTATTTCAAAAGTTTTAGTTTTCGAGGGTAATAGCTACGTATGTTGAAAAAATGAAGATATTAGACTATTTTATGATTGCAAATGGTAAAGAATGTGATTAAAGGCTCTTTTCCTATTTCAAAAGTTTTAGTTTTCGAGGGTAATAGCTACGTATGTTGAAAAAATGAAGATATTAGACTATTTTATGATTGCAAATGGTAAAGAATGTGATTAAAGGCTCTTTTCCTATTTCAAAAGTTTTAGTTTTCGAGGGTAATAGCTACGTATGTTGAAAAAATGAAGATATTAGACTATTTTATGATTGCAAATGGTAAAGAATGTGATTAAAGGCTCTTTTCCTATTTCAAAAGTTTTAGTTTTCGAGGGTAATAGCTACGTATGTTGAAAAAATGAAGATATTAGACTATTTTATGATTGCAAATGGTAAAGAATGTGATTAAAGGCTCTTTTCCTATTTCAAAAGTTTTAGTTTTCGAGGGTAATAGCTACGTATGTTGAAAAAATGAAGATATTAGACTATTTTATGATTGCAAATGGTAAAGAATGTGATTAAAGGCTCTTTTCCTATTTCAAAAGTTTTAGTTTTCGAGGGTAATAGCTACGTATGTTGAAAAAATGAAGATATTAGACTATTTTATGATTGCAAATGGTAAAGAATGTGATTAAAGGCTCTTTTCCTATTTCAAAAGTTTTAGTTTTCGAGGGTAATAGCTACGTATGTTGAAAAAATGAAGATATTAGACTATTTTATGATTGCAAATGGTAAAGAATGTGATTAAAGGCTCTTTTCCTATTTCAAAAGTTTTAGTTTTCGAGGGTAATAGCTACGTATGTTGAAAAAATGAAGATATTAGACTATTTTATGATTGCAATGGTAAAGAATGTGATTAAAGGCTCTTTTCCTATTTCAAAAGTTTTAGTTTTCGAGGGTAATAGCTACGTATGTTGAAAAAATGAAGATATTAGACTATTTTATGATTGCAAATGGTAAAGAATGTGATTAAAGGCTCTTTTCCTATTTCAAAAGTTTTAGTTTTCGAGGGTAATAGCTACGTATGTTGAAAAAATGAAGATATTAGACTATTTTATGATTGCAAATGGTAAAGAATGTGATTAAAGGCTCTTTTCCTATTTCAAAAGTTTTAGTTTTCGAGGGTAATAGCTACGTATGTTGAAAAAATGAAGATATTAGACTATTTTATGATTGCAAATGGTAAAGAATGTGATTAAAGGCTCTTTTCCTATTTCAAAAGTTTTAGTTTTCGAGGGTAATAGCTACGTATGTTGAAAAAATGAAGATATTAGACTATTTTATGATTGCAAATGGTAAAGAATGTGATTAAAGGCTCTTTTCCTATTTCAAAAGTTTTAGTTTTCGAGGGTAATAGCTACGTATGTTGAAAAAATGAAGATATTAGACTATTTTATGATTGCAAATGGTAAAGAATGTGATTAAAGGCTCTTTTCCTATTTCAAAAGTTTTAGTTTTCGAGGGTAATAGCTACGTATGTTGAAAAAATGAAGATATTAGACTATTTTATGATTGCAAATGGTAAAGAATGTGATTAAAGGCTCTTTTCCTATTTCAAAAGTTTTAGTTTTCGAGGGTAATAGCTACGTATGTTGAAAAAATGAAGATATTAGACTATTTTATGATTGCAAATGGTAAAGAATGTGATTAAAGGCTCTTTTCCTATTTCAAAAGTTTTAGTTTTCGAGGGTAATAGCTACGTATGTTGAAAAAATGAAGATATTAGACTATTTTATGATTGCAAATGGTAAAGAATGTGATTAAAGGCTCTTTTCCTATTTCAAAAGTTTTAGTTTTCGAGGGTAATAGCTACGTATGTTGAAAAAATGAAGATATTAGACTATTTTATGATTGCAAATGGTAAAGAATGTGATTAAAGGCTCTTTTCCTATTTCAAAAGTTTTAGTTTTCGAGGGTAATAGCTACGTATGTTGAAAAAATGAAGATATTAGACTATTTTATGATTGCAAATGGTAAAGAATGTGATTAAAGGCTCTTTTCCTATTTCAAAAGTTTTAGTTTTCGAGGGTAATAGCTACGTATGTTGAAAAAATGAAGATATTAGACTATTTTATGATTGCAAATGGTAAAGAATGTGATTAAAGGCTCTTTTCCTATTTCAAAAGTTTTAGTTTTCGAGGGTAATAGCTACGTATGTTGAAAAAATGAAGATATTAGACTATTTTATGATTGCAAATGGTAAAGAATGTGATTAAAGGCTCTTTTCCTATTTCAAAAGTTTTAGTTTTCGAGGGTAATAGCTACGTATGTTGAAAAAATGAAGATATTAGACTATTTTATGATTGCAAATGGTAAAGAATGTGATTAAAGGCTCTTTTCCTATTTCAAAAGTTTTAGTTTTCGAGGGTAATAGCTACGTATGTTGAAAAAATGAAGATATTAGACTATTTTATGATTGCAAATGGTAAAGAATGTGATTAAAGGCTCTTTTCCTATTTCAAAAGTTTTAGTTTTCGAGGGTAATAGCTACGTATGTTGAAAAAATGAAGATATTAGACTATTTTATGATTGCAAATGGTAAAGAATGTGATTAAAGGCTCTTTTCCTATTTCAAAAGTTTTAGTTTTCGAGGGTAATAGCTACGTATGTTGAAAAAATGAAGATATTAGACTATTTTATGATTGCAAATGGTAAAGAATGTGATTAAAGGCTCTTTTCCTATTTCAAAAGTTTTAGTTTTCGAGGGTAATAGCTACGTATGTTGAAAAAATGAAGATATTAGACTATTTTATGATTGCAAATGGTAAAGAATGTGATTAAAGGCTCTTTTCCTATTTCAAAAGTTTTAGTTTTCGAGGGTAATAGCTACGTATGTTGAAAAAATGAAGATATTAGACTATTTTATGATTGCAAATGGTAAAGAATGTGATTAAAGGCTCTTTTCCTATTTCAAAAGTTTTAGTTTTCGAGGGTAATAGCTACGTATGTTGAAAAAATGAAGATATTAGACTATTTTATGATTGCAAATGGTAAAGAATGTGATTAAAGGCTCTTTTCCTATTTCAAAAGTTTTAGTTTTCGAGGGTAATAGCTACGTATGTTGAAAAAATGAAGATATTAGACTATTTTATGATTGCAAATGGTAAAGAATGTGATTAAAGGCTCTTTTCCTATTTCAAAAGTTTTAGTTTTCGAGGGTAATAGCTATGTTGAAAAAATGAAGATATTAGACTATTTTATGATTGCAAATGGTAAAGAATGTGATTAAAGGCTCTTTTCCTATTTCAAAAGTTTTAGTTTTCGAGGGTAATAGCTACGTATGTTGAAAAAATGAAGATATTAGACTATTTTATGATTGCACATGGTAAAGAATGTGATTAAAGGCTCTTTTCCTATTTCAAAAGTTTTAGTTTTCGAGGGTAATAGCTACGTATGTTGAAAAAATGAAGATATTAGACTATTTTATGATTGCAAATGGTAAAGAATGTGATTAAAGGCTCTTTTCCTATTTCAAAAGTTTTAGTTTTCGAGGGTAATAGCTACGTATGTTGAAAAAATGAAGATATTAGACTATTTTATGATTGCACATGGTAAAGAATGTGATTAAAGGCTCTTTTCCTATTTCAAAAGTTTTAGTTTTCGAGGGTAATAGCTACGTATGTTGAAAAAATGAAGATATTAGACTATTTTATGATTGCAAATGGTAAAGAATGTGATTAAAGGCTCTTTTCCTATTTCAAAAGTTTTAGTTTTCGAGGGTAATAGCTACGTATGTTGAAAAAATGAAGATATTAGACTATTTTATGATTGCAAATGGTAAAGAATGTGATTAAAGGCTCTTTTCCTATTTCAAAAGTTTTAGTTTTCGAGGGTAATAGCTACGTATGTTGAAAAAATGAAGATATTAGACTATTTTATGATTGCAAATGGTAAAGAATGTGATTAAAGGCTCTTTTCCTATTTCAAAAGTTTTAGTTTTCGAGGGTAATAGCTACGTATGTTGAAAAAATGAAGATATTAGACTATTTTATGATTGCAAATGGTAAAGAATGTGATTAAAGGCTCTTTTCCTATTTCAAAAGTTTTAGTTTTCGAGGGTAATAGCTACGTATGTTGAAAAAATGAAGATATTAGACTATTTTATGATTGCAAATGGTAAAGAATGTGATTAAAGGCTCTTTTCCTATTTCAAAAGTTTTAGTTTTCGAGGGTAATAGCTACGTATGTTGAAAAAATGAAGATATTAGACTATTTTATGATTGCAAATGGTAAAGAATGTGATTAAAGGCTCTTTTCCTATTTCAAAAGTTTTAGTTTTCGAGGGTAATAGCTACGTATGTTGAAAAAATGAAGATATTAGACTATTTTATGATTGCAAATGGTAAAGAATGTGATTAAAGGCTCTTTTCCTATTTCAAAAGTTTTAGTTTTCGAGGGTAATAGCTACGTATGTTGAAAAAATGAAGATATTAGACTATTTTATGATTGCAAATGGTAAAGAATGTGATTAAAGGCTCTTTTCCTATTTCAAAAGTTTTAGTTTTCGAGGGTAATAGCTACGTATGTTGAAAAAATGAAGATATTAGACTATTTTATGATTGCAAATGGTAAAGAATGTGATTAAAGGCTCTTTTCCTATTTCAAAAGTTTTAGTTTTCGAGGGTAATAGCTACGTATGTTGAAAAAATGAAGATATTAGACTATTTTATGATTGCAAATGGTAAAGAATGTGATTAAAGGCTCTTTTCCTATTTCAAAAGTTTTAGTTTTCGAGGGTAATAGCTACGTATGTTGAAAAAATGAAGATATTAGACTATTTTATGATTGCAAATGGTAAAGAATGTGATTAAAGGCTCTTTTCCTATTTCAAAAGTTTTAGTTTTCGAGGGTAATAGCTACGTATGTTGAAAAAATGAAGATATTAGACTATTTTATGATTGCAAATGGTAAAGAATGTGATTAAAGGCTCTTTTCCTATTTCAAAAGTTTTAGTTTTCGAGGGTAATAGCTACGTATGTTGAAAAAATGAAGATATTAGACTATTTTATGATTGCAAATGGTAAAGAATGTGATTAAAGGCTCTTTTCCTATTTCAAAAGTTTTAGTTTTCGAGGGTAATAGCTACGTATGTTGAAAAAATGAAGATATTAGACTATTTTATGATTGCAAATGGTAAAGAATGTGATTAAAGGCTCTTTTCCTATTTCAAAAGTTTTAGTTTTCGAGGGTAATAGCTACGTATGTTGAAAAAATGAAGATATTAGACTATTTTATGATTGCAAATGGTAAAGAATGTGATTAAAGGCTCTTTTCCTATTTCAAAAGTTTTAGTTTTCGAGGGTAATAGCTACGTATGTTGAAAAAATGAAGATATTAGACTATTTTATGATTGCAAATGGTAAAGAATGTGATTAAAGGCTCTTTTCCTATTCAAAAGTTTTAGTTTTCAGGGTAATAGCTTATGTCTGTGGAAAAAATGAAGATATTAGACTATTTTATGATTGCACATGGTAAAGAATGTGATTAGGCTCTTTTCCTATTTCAAAAGTTTTAGTTTTCAAAGGCTCTTTTCCTATTTCAAAGTTTTAGTTTTCGAGGGTAATAGCTAGTCTGTGAAAAAATGAAGATATTAGACTATTTTATGATTGCAAATGGTAAAGAATGTGATTAAAGGCTCTTTTCCTATTTCAAAAGTTTTAGTTTTCGAGGGTAATAGCTACGTATGTTGAAAAAATGAAGATATTAGACTATTTTATGATTGCAATGGTAAAGAATGTGATTAAAGGCTCTTTTCCTATTTCAAAAGTTTTAGTTTTCGAGGGTAATAGCTACGTATGTTGAAAAAATGAAGATATTAGACTATTTTATGATTGCAAATGGTAAAGAATGTGATTAAAGGCTCTTTTCCTATTTCAAAAGTTTTAGTTTTCGAGGGTAATAGCTATGTCTGTGGAAAAAATGAAGATATTAGACTATTTTATGATTGCAAATGGTAAAGAATGTGATTAAAGGCTCTTTTCCTATTTCAAAAGTTTTAGTTTTCGAGGGTAATAGCCATGTCTGTGGAAAAAATGAAGATATTAGACTATTTTATGATTGCAAATGGTAAAGAATGTGATTAAAGGCTCTTTTCCTATTTCAAAAGTTTTAGTTTTCGGGGTAATAGCTACGTATGTTGAAAAAATGAAGATATTAGACTATTTTATGATTGCACATGGTAAAGAATGTGATTAAAGGCTCTTTTCCTATTTCAAAAGTTTTAGTTTTCGAGGGTAATAGCTACGTATGTTGAAAAAATGAAGATATTAGACTATTTTATGATTGCAAATGGTAAAGAATGTGATTAAAGGCTCTTTTCCTATGTCAAAAGTTTTAGTTTTCGAGGGTAATAGCTACGTATGTTGTGGAAAAAATGAAGATATTAGACAATTTTATGATTGCACATGGTAAAGAATGTGATTAAAGGCTCTTTTCCTATTTCAAAAGTTTTAGTTTTCGAGGGTAATAGCTACGTATGTTGAAAAAATGAAGATATTAGACTATTTTATGATTGCACATGGTAAAGAATGTGATTAAAGGCTCTTTTCCTATTTCAAAAGTTTTAGTTTTCGAGGGTAATAGCTACGTATGTTGAAAAAATGAAGATATTAGACTATTTTATGATTGCAAATGGTAAAGAATGTGATTAAAGGCTCTTTTCCTATTTCAAAAGTTTTAGTTTTCGAGGGTAATAGCTATGTATGTTGAAAAAATGAAGATATTAGACTATTTTATGATTGCACATGGTAAAGAATGTGATTAAAGGCTCTTTTCCTATTTCAAAAGTTTTAGTTTTCGAGGGTAATAGCTACGTATGTTGAAAAAATGAAGATATTAGACTATTTTATGATTGCACATGGTAAAGAATGTGATTAAAGGCTCTTTTCCTATTTCAAAAGTTTTAGTTTTCGAGGGTAATAGCTACGTATGTTGAAAAAATGAAGATATTAGACTATTTTATGATTGCAAATGGTAAAGAATGTGATTAAAGGCTCTTTTCCTATTTCAAAAGTTTTAGTTTTCGAGGGTAATAGCTACGTATGTTGAAAAAATGAAGATATTAGACTATTTTATGATTGCAAATGGTAAAGAATGTGATTAAAGGCTCTTTTCCTATTTCAAAAGTTTTAGTTTTCGAGGGTAATAGCTACGTATGTTGAAAAAATGAAGATATTAGACTATTTTATGATTGCAAATGGTAAAGAATGTGATTAAAGGCTCTTTTCCTATTTCAAAAGTTTTAGTTTTCGAGGGTAATAGCTACGTATGTTGAAAAAATGAAGATATTAGACTATTTTATGATTGCAAATGGTAAAGAATGTGATTAAAGGCTCTTTTCCTATTTCAAAAGTTTTAGTTTTCGAGGGTAATAGCTACGTATGTTGAAAAAATGAAGATATTAGACTATTTTATGATTGCAAATGGTAAAGAATGTGATTAAAGGCTCTTTTCCTATTTCAAAAGTTTTAGTTTTCGAGGGTAATAGCTACGTATGTTGAAAAAATGAAGATATTAGACTATTTTATGATTGCAAATGGTAAAGAATGTGATTAAAGGCTCTTTTCCTATTTCAAAAGTTTTAGTTTTCGAGGGTAATAGCTACGTATGTTGAAAAAATGAAGATATTAGACTATTTTATGATTGCACATGGTAAAGAATGTGATTAAAGGCTCTTTTCCTATTTCAAAAGTTTTAGTTTTCGAGGGTAATAGCTACGTATGTTGAAAAAATGAAGATATTAGACTATTTTATGATTGCAAATGGTAAAGAATGTGATTAAAGGCTCTTTTCCTATTTCAAAAGTTTTAGTTTTCGAGGGTAATAGCTACGTATGTTGAAAAAATGAAGATATTAGACTATTTTATGATTGCAATGGTAAAGAATGTGATTAAAGGCTCTTTTCCTATTTCAAAGTTTTAGTTTTCGAGGGTAATAGCTACGTATGTTGAAAAAATGAAGATATTAGACAATTTTATGATTGCAAATGGTAAAGAATGTGATTAAAGGCTCTTTTCCTATTTCAAAAGTTTTAGTTTTCGAGGGTAATAGCTACGTATGTTGAAAAAATGAAGATATTAGACTATTTTATGATTGCAAATGGTAAAGAATGTGATTAAAGGCTCTTTTCCTATTTAAAAAGTTTTAGTTTTCGAGGGTAATAGCTACGTATGTTGAAAAAATGAAGATATTAGACTATTTTATGATTGCAAATGGTAAAGAATGTGATTAAAGGCTCTTTTCCTATGTCAAAGTTTTAGTTTTCAAGGGTAATAGCTTTGTCTGTGGAAAAAATGAAGATATTAGACAATTTTATGATTGCACATGGTAAAGAATGTGATTACAGGCTCTTTTCCTATTTCAAAAGTTTTAGTTTTCAAGAAGGCTCTTTTCCTATTTCAATAGTTTTAGTTTTCGAGGGTAATAGCTAGGTCTGTGGAAAAAATGAAGATATTAGACAATTTTATGATTGCAAATGGTAAAGAATGTGATTAAAGGCTCTTTTCCTATTTCAAAAGTTTTAGTTTTCGAGGGTAATAGCTACGTATGTTGAAAAAATGAAGATATTAGACTATTTTATGATTGCAAATGGTAAAGAATGTGATTAAAGGCTCTTTTCCTATTTAAAAGTTTTAGTTTTCGAGGGTAATAGCTACGTATGTTGAAAAAATGAAGATATTAGACTATTTTATGATTGCAAATGGTAAAGAATGTGATTAAAGGCTCTTTTCCTATGTCAAAAGTTTTAGTTTTCGAAGGGTAATAGCTACGTATGTCTGTGGAAAAAATGAAGATATTAGACAATTTTATGATTGCAAATGGTAAAGAATGTGATTAAAGGCTCTTTTCCTATTTCAAAAGTTTTAGTTTTCGAGGGTAATAGTCGTATGTCTGTGGAAAAAATGAAGATATTAGACTATTTTATGATTGCAAATGGTAAAGAATGTGATTAAAGGCTCTTTTCCTATTTCAAAAGTTTTAGTTTTCGAGGGTAATAGCTACGTATGTTGAAAAAATGAAGATATTAGACTATTTTATGATTGCAAATGGTAAAGAATGTGATTAAAGGCTCTTTTCCTATTTCAAAAGTTTTAGTTTTCGAGGGTAATAGCTACGTATGTTGAAAAAATGAAGATATTAGACTATTTTATGATTGCAAATGGTAAAGAATGTGATTAAAGGCTCTTTTCCTATTTCAAAAGTTTTAGTTTTCGAGGGTAATAGCTACGTATGTTGAAAAAATGAAGATATTAGACTATTTTATGATTGCAAATGGTAAAGAATGTGATTAAAGGCTCTTTTCCTATTTCAAAAGTTTTAGTTTTCGAGGGTAATAGCTATGTTGAAAAAATGAAGATATTAGACTATTTTATGATTGCAAATGGTAAAGAATGTGATTAAAGGCTCTTTTCCTATTTCAAAAGTTTTAGTTTTCGAGGGTAATAGCTACGTATGTTGAAAAAATGAAGATATTAGACTATTTTATGATTGCAAATGGTAAAGAATGTGATTAAAGGCTCTTTTCCTATTTCAAAAGTTTTAGTTTTCGAGGGTAATAGCTACGTATGTTGAAAAAATGAAGATATTAGACTATTTTATGATTGCACATGGTAAAGAATGTGATTAAAGGCTCTTTTCCTATTTCAAAAGTTTTAGTTTTCGAGGGTAATAGCTACGTATGTTGAAAAAATGAAGATATTAGACTATTTTATGATTGCACATGGTAAAGAATGTGATTAAAGGCTCTTTTCCTATTTCAAAAGTTTTAGTTTTCGAGGGTAATAGCTACGTATGTTGAAAAAATGAAGATATTAGACTATTTTATGATTGCAATGGTAAAGAATGTGATTAAAGGCTCTTTTCCTATTTCAAAAGTTTTAGTTTTCGAGGGTAATAGCTACGTATGTTGAAAAAATGAAGATATTAGACTATTTTATGATTGCAAATGGTAAAGAATGTGATTAAAGGCTCTTTTCCTATTTCAAAAGTTTTAGTTTTCGAGGGTAATAGCTACGTATGTTGAAAAAATGAAGATATTAGACTATTTTATGATTGCAAATGGTAAAGAATGTGATTAAAGGCTCTTTTCCTATTTCAAAAGTTTTAGTTTTCGAGGGTAATAGCTACGTATGTTGAAAAAATGAAGATATTAGACTATTTTATGATTGCAAATGGTAAAGAATGTGATTAAAGGCTCTTTTCCTATTTCAAAAGTTTTAGTTTTCGAGGGTAATAGCTACGTATGTTGAAAAAATGAAGATATTAGACTATTTTATGATTGCAAATGGTAAAGAATGTGATTAAAGGCTCTTTTCCTATTTCAAAAGTTTTAGTTTTCGAGGGTAATAGCTACGTATGTTGAAAAAATGAAGATATTAGACTATTTTATGATTGCAAATGGTAAAGAATGTGATTAAAGGCTCTTTTCCTATTTCAAAAGTTTTAGTTTTCGAGGGTAATAGCTACGTATGTTGAAAAAATGAAGATATTAGACTATTTTATGATTGCAAATGGTAAAGAATGTGATTAAAGGCTCTTTTCCTATTTCAAAAGTTTTAGTTTTCGAGGGTAATAGCTACGTATGTTGAAAAAATGAAGATATTAGACTATTTTATGATTGCAAATGGTAAAGAATGTGATTAAAGGCTCTTTTCCTATTTCAAAAGTTTTAGTTTTCGAGGGTAATAGCTACGTATGTTGAAAAAATGAAGATATTAGACTATTTTATGATTGCAAATGGTAAAGAATGTGATTAAAGGCTCTTTTCCTATTTCAAAAGTTTTAGTTTTCGAGGGTAATAGCTACGTATGTTGAAAAAATGAAGATATTAGACTATTTTATGATTGCAAATGGTAAAGAATGTGATTAAAGGCTCTTTTCCTATTTCAAAAGTTTTAGTTTTCGAGGGTAATAGCTACGTATGTTGAAAAAATGAAGATATTAGACTATTTTATGATTGCAAATGGTAAAGAATGTGATTAAAGGCTCTTTTCCTATTTCAAAAGTTTTAGTTTTCGAGGGTAATAGCTACGTATGTTGAAAAAATGAAGATATTAGACTATTTTATGATTGCAAATGGTAAAGAATGTGATTAAAGGCTCTTTTCCTATTTCAAAAGTTTTAGTTTTCGAGGGTAATAGCTAC
>NW_027066830.1:0-16750 GCF_032884065.1 Artemia franciscana
AATAGATTAGAATTCTAGAACCATATGCAAGACGTCACATACGAACTAGTGCTATTCTATTGATTCTATTAGAATCAAACAGAAAGTTTGATTCTAGATTCAAATAGATTTGAATCTATTTATTGAATAGTGAAAAAGTCTTTTCTAAAATGACGTCTTGCATATGACTCATAGAAATAGTAGATAGACTAGCTAGAATCAATAGATTAGAATTCTAGAACCATATGCAAGACGTCACATACGAACTAGTGCTATTCTATTGATTCTATTAGAATCAAACAGAAAGTTTGATTCTAGATTCAAATAGATTTGAATCTATTTATTGAATAGTGAAAAAGTCTTTTCTAAAATGACGTCTTGCATATGACTCATAGAAATAGTAGATAGACTAGCTAGAATCAATAGATTAGAATTCTAGAGCCATATGCAAGACGTCACATACGAACTAGTGCTATTCTATTGATTCTATTAGAATCAAACAGAAAGTTTTATTCTAGATTCAAATAGATTTTAATCTATTTATTGAATAGTGAAAAATTCTTTTCTAAAATGACTTCTTGCATATGACTCATAGAAATAGTAGATAGACTAGCTAGAATCAAACTTTCACTGTTCTATCTACTATTGATTCTAGCTGGTCTAGAATCAATAGATTAGAATTCTAGAACCATATGCAAGACGTCACATACGAACTAGTGCTATTCTATTGATTCTATTAGAATCAAACAGAAAGTTTGATTCTAGATTCAAATAGATTTGAATATATTTATTGAATAGTGAAAAAGTCTTTTCTAAAATGACGTCTTGCATATGACTCATAGAAATAGTAGATAGACTAGCTAGAATCAATAGATTAGAATTCTAGAACCATATGCAAGACGTCACATACGAACTAGTGCTATTCTATTGATTCTATTAGAATCAAACAGAAAGTTTGATTCTAGATTCAAATAGATTTGAATCTATTTATTGAATAGTGAAAAAGTCTTTTCTAAAATGACGTCTTGCATATGACTCTGAGAAATAGTAGATAGACTAGCTAGAATCAAACTTTCACTGTTCTATCTACTATTGATTCTAGCTGGTCTAGAATCAATAGATTAGAATTCTAGAACCATATGCAAGACGTCACATACGAACTAGTGCTATTCTATTGATTCTATTAGAATCAAACAGAAAGTTTGATTCTAGATTCAAATAGATTTGAATCTATTTATTGAATAGTGAAAAAGTCTTTTCTAAAATGACGTCTTGCATATGACTCATAGAAATAGTAGATAGACTAGCTAGAATCAATAGATTAGAATTCTAGAACCATATGCAAGACGTCACATACGAACTAGTGCTATTCTATTGATTCTATTAGAATCAAACAGAAAGTTTGATTCTAGATTCAAATAGATTTGAATCTATTTATTGAATAGTGAAAAAGTCTTTTCTAAAATGACGTCTTGCATATGACTCATAGAAATAGTAGATAGACTAGCTAGAATCAAACTTTCACTGTTCTATCTACTATTGATTCTAGCTGGTCTAAAATCAATAGATTAGAATTCTAGAACCATATGCAAGACGTCACATATGAACTAGTGCTATTCTATTGATTTTATTAGAATCAAACAGAAAGTTTGATTCTAGATTCAAATAGATTTGAATCTATTTATTGAATAGTGAAAAAGTCTTTTCTAAAATGACGTCTTGCATATGACTCATAGAAATAGTAGATAGACTAGCTAGAATCAATAGATTAGAATTCTAGAACCATATGCAAGACGTCACATATGAACTAGTGCTATTCTATTGATTCTATTAGAATCAAACAGAAAGTTTGATTCTAGATTCAAATAGATTTGAATCTATTTATTGAATAGTGAAAAAGTCTTTTCTAAAATGACGTCTTGCATATGACTCATAGAAATAGTAGATAGACTAGCTAGAATCAAACTTACACTGTTCTATCTACTATTGATTCTAGCTGGTCTAGAATCAATAGATTAGAATTCTAGAACCATATGCAAGACGTCACATACGAACTAGTGCTATTCTATTGATTCTATTAGAATCAAACAGAAAGTTTGATTCTAGATTCAAATAGATTTGAATCTATTTATTGAATAGTGAAAAAGTCTTTTCTAAAATGACGTCTTGCATATGACTCATAGAAATAGTAGATAGACTAGCTAGAATCAATAGATTAGAATTCTAGAACCATGTGCAAGACGTCACATACGAACTAGTGCTATTCTATTGATTCTATTAGAATCAAACAGAAAGTTTGATTCTAGATTCAAATAGATTTGAATCTATTTATTGAATAGTGAAAAAGTCTTATCTAAAATGACGTCTTGCATATGACTTTTAGAAATAGTAGATAGACTAGCTAGAATCAAACTTTCACTGTTCTATCTACTATTGATTCTAGCTGGTCTAGAATCAATAGATTAGATTTCTAGAACCATATGCAAGACGTCACATACGAACTAGTGCTATTCTATTGATTCTATTAGAATCAAACAGAAAGTTTGATTCTAGATTCAAATAGATTTGAATCTATTTATTGAATAGTGAAAAAGTCTTTTCTAAAATGACGTCTTGCATATGACTCATAGAAATAGTAGATAGACTAGCTAGAATCAATAGATTAGAATTCTAGAACCATATGCAAGACGTCACATACGAACTAGTGCTATTCTATTGATTCTATTAGAATCAAACAGAAAGTTTGATTCTAGATTCAAATAGATTTGAACCTATTTATTGAATAGTGAAAAAGTCTTTTCTAAAATGACGTCTTGCATATGACTCATAGAAATAGTAGATAGACTAGCTAGAATCAAACTTTCACTGTTCTATCTACTATTGATTCTAGCTGGTCTAGAATCAATAGATTAGAATTCTAGAACCATATGCAAGACGTCACATACGAACTAGTGCTATTCTATTGATTCTATTAGAATCAAACAGAAAGTTTGATTCTAGATTCAAATAGATTTGAATCTATTTATTGAATAGTGAAAAAGTCTTTTCTAAAATGACGTCTTGCATATGACTCATAGAAATAGTAGATAGACTAGCTAGAATCAATAGATTAGAATTCTAGAGCCATATGCAAGACGTCACATACGAACTAGTGCTATTCTATTGATTCTAATAGAATCAAACAGAAAGTTTTATTCTAGATTCAAATAGATTTTAATCTATTTATTGAATAGTGAAAAATTCTTTTCTAAAATGACGTCTTGCATATGACTCATAGAAATAGTAGATAGACTAGCTAGAATCAAACTTTCACTGTTCTATCTACTATTGATTCTAGCTGGTCTAGAATCAATAGATTAGAATTCTAGAACCATATGCAAGACGTCACATACGAACTAGTGCTATTCTATTGATTCTATTAGAATCAAACAGAAAGTTTGATTCTAGATTCAAATAGATTTGCATCTATTTATTGAATAGTGAAAAAGTCTTTTCTAAAATGACGTCTTGCATATGACTCATAGAAATAGTAGATAGACTAGCTAGAATCAATAGATTAGAATTCTAGAACCATATGCAAGACGTCACATACGAACTAGTGCTATTCTATTGATTCTATTAGAATCAAACAGAAAGTTTGATTCTAGATTCAAATAGATTTGAATCTATTTATTGAATAGTGAAAAAGTCTTTTCTAAAATGACGTCTTGCATATGACTCTGAGAAATAGTAGATAGACTAGCTAGAATCAAACTTTCACTGTTCTATCTACTATTGATTCTAGCTGGTCTAGAATCAATAGATTAGAAATCTAGAACCATATGCAAGACGTCACATACGAACTAGTGCTATTCTATTGATTCTATTAGAATCAAACAGAAAGTTTGATTCTAGATTCAAATAGATTTGAATCTATTTATTGAATAGTGAAAAAGTCTTTTCTAAAATGACGTCTTGCATATGACTCTGAGAAATAGTAGATAGACTAGCTAGAATCAAACTTTCACTGTTCTATCTACTATTGATTCTAGCTGGTCTAGAATCAATAGATTAGAATTCTAGAACCATATGCAAGACGTCACATACGAACTAGTGCTATTCTATTGATTCTATTAGAATCAAACAGAAAGTTTGATTCTAGATTCAAATAGATTTGAATCTATTTATTGAATAGTGAAAAAGTCTTTTCTAAAATGACGTCTTGCATATGACTCATAGAAATAGTAGATAGACTAGCTAGAATCAATAGATTAGAATTCTAGAACCATATGCAAGACGTCACATACGAACTAGTGCTATTCTATTGATTCTATTAGAATCAAACGGAAAGTTTGATTCTAGATTCAAATAGATTTGAATCTATTTATTGAATAGTGAAAAAGTCTTTTCTAAAATGACGTCTTGCATATGACTCATAGAAATAGTAGACAGACTAGCTAGAATCAAACTTTCACTGTTCTATCTACTATTGATTCTAGCTGGTCTAGAATCAATAGATTAGAATTCTAGAACCATATGCAAGACGTCACATACGAACTAGTGCTATTCTATTGATTCTATTAGAATCAAACAGAAAGTTTGATTCTAGATTCAAATAGATTTGAATCTATTTATTGAATAGTGAAAAAGTCTTTTCTAAAATGACGTCTTGCATATGACTCATAGAAATAGTAGATAGACTAGCTAGAATCAATAGATTAGAATTCTAGAACCATATGCAAGACGTCACATACGAACTAGTGCTTTTCTATTGATTCTATTAGAATCAAACAGAAAGTTTGATTCTAGATTCAAATAGATGTGAATCTATTTATTGAATAGTGAAAAAGTCTTTTCTTAAATGACGTCTTGCATACGACTCATAGAAATAGTAGATAGACTAGCTAGAATCAAACTTTCACTGTTCTATCTACTATTGATTCTAGCTGGTCTAGAATCAATAGATTAGAATTCTAGAACCATATGCAAGACGTCACATACGAACTAGTGCTATTCTATTGATTCTATTAGAATCAAACAGAAAGTTTGATTCTAGATTCAAATAGATTTGAATCTATTTATTGAATAGTGAAAAAGTCTTTTCTAAAATGACATCTTGCATATGACTCATAGAAATAGTAGATAGACTAGCTAGAATCAATAGATTAGAATTCTAGAACCATATGCAAGACGTCACATACGAACTAGTGCTATTCTATTGATTCTATTAGAATCAAACAGAAAGTTTGATTCTAGATTCAAATAGATTTGAATCTATTTATTGAATAGTGAAAAAGTCTTTTCTAAAATGACGTCTTGCATATGACTCGTAGAAATAGTAGATAGACTAGCTAGAATCAAACTTTCACTGTTCTATCTACTATTGATTCTAGCTGGTCTAGAATCAATAGATTAGAATTCTAGAACCATATGCAAGACGTCACATACGAACTAGTGCTATTCTATTGATTCTATTAGAATCAAACAGAAAGTTTGATTCTAGATTCAAATAGATTTGAATCTATTTATTGAATAGTGAAAAAGTCTTTTCTAAAATGACGTCTTGCATATGACTCATAGAAATAGTAGATAGACTAGCTAGAATCAATAGATTAGAATTCTAGAACCATATGCAACACGTCACATACGAACTAGTGCTATTCTATTGATTCTATTAGAATCAAACAGAAAGTTTGATTCTAGATTCAAATAGATTTGAATCTATTTATTGAATAGTGAAAAAGTCTTTTCTAAAATGACGTCTTGCATATGACTCATAGAAATAGTAGATAGACTAGCTAGAATCAAACTTTCACTGTTCTATCTACTATTGATTCTAGCTGGTCTAGAATCAATAGTTTAGAATTCTAGAACCATATGCAAGACGTCACATACGAACTAGTGCTATTCTATTGATTCTATTAGAATCAAACAGAAAGTTTGATTCTAGATTCAAATAGACTTGAATCTATTTATTGAATAGTGAAAAAGTCTTTTCTAAAATGACGTCTTGCATATGACTCATAGAAATAGTAGATAGACTAGCTAGAATCAATAGATTAGAATTCTAGAACCATATGCAAGACGTCACATACGAACTAGTGCTATTCTATTGATTCTATTAGAATCAAACAGAAAGTTTGATTCTAGATTCAAATAGATTTGAATCTATTTATTGAATAGTGAAAAAGTCTTTTCTAAAATGACGTCTTGCATATGACTCATAGAAATAGATGATAGACTAGCTAGAATCAAACTTTCACTGTTCTATCTACTATTGATTCTAGCTGGCCTAGAATCAACAGATTAGAATTCTAGAACCATATGCAAGACGTCACATACGAACTAGTGATATTCTATTGATTCTATTAGAATCAAACAGAAAGTTTGATTCTAGATTCAAATAGATTTGAATCTATTTATTGAATAGTGAAAAAGTCTTTTCTAAAATGACGTCTTGCATATGACTCATAGAAATAGTAGATAGACTAGCTAGAATCAATAGATTAGAATTCTAGAACCATATGCAAGACGTCACATACGAACTAGTGCTTTTCTATTGATTCTATTAGAATCAAACAGAAAGTTTGATTCTAGATTCAAATAGATGTGAATCTATTTATTGAATAGTGAAAAAGTCTTTTCTTAAATGACGTCTTGCATACGACTCATAGAAATAGTAGATAGACTAGCTAGAATCAAACTTTCACTGTTCTATCTACTATTGATTCTAGCTGGTCTAGAATCAATAGATTAGAATTCTAGAACCATATGCAAGACGTCACATACGAACTAGTGCTATTCTATTGATTCTATTAGAATCAAACAGAAAGTTTGATTCTAGATTCAAATAGATTTGAATCTATTTATTGAATAGTGAAAAAGTCTTTTCTAAAATGACATCTTGCATATGACTCATAGAAATAGTAGATAGACTAGCTAGAATCAATAGATTAGAATTCTAGAACCATATGCAAGACGTCACATACGAACTAGTGCTATTCTATTGATTCTATTAGAATCAAACAGAAAGTTTGATTCTAGATTCAAATAGATTTGAATCTATTTATTGAATAGTGAAAAAGTCTTTTCTAAAATGACGTCTTGCATATGACTCGTAGAAATAGTAGATAGACTAGCTAGAATCAAACTTTCACTGTTCTATCTACTATTGATTCTAGCTGGTCTAGAATCAATAGATTAGAATTCTAGAACCATATGCAAGACGTCACATACGAACTAGTGCTATTCTATTGATTCTATTAGAATCAAACAGAAAGTTTGATTCTAGATTCAAATAGATTTGAATCTATTTATTGAATAGTGAAAAAGTCTTTTCTAAAATGACATCTTGCATATGACTCATAGAAATAGTAGATAGACTAGCTAGAATCAATAGATTAGAATTCTAGAACCATATGCAAGACGTCACATACGAACTAGTGCTATTCTATTGATTCTATTAGAATCAAACAGAAAGTTTGATTCTAGATTCAAATAGATTTGAATCTATTTATTGAATAGTGAAAAAGTCTTTTCTAAAATGACGTCTTGCATATGACTCGTAGAAATAGTAGATAGACTAGCTAGAATCAAACTTTCACTGTTCTATCTACTATTGATTCTAGCTGGTCTAGAATCAATAGATTAGAATTCTAGAACCATATGCAAGACGTCACATACGAACTAGTGCTATTCTATTGATTCTATTAGAATCAAACAGAAAGTTTGATTCTAGATTCAAATAGATTTGAATCTATTTATTGAATAGTGAAAAAGTCTTTTCTAAAATGACGTCTTGCATATGACTCATAGAAATAGTAGATAGACTAGCTAGAATCAATAGATTAGAATTCTAGAACCATATGCAACACGTCACATACGAACTAGTGCTATTCTATTGATTCTATTAGAATCAAACAGAAAGTTTGATTCTAGATTCAAATAGATTTGAATCTATTTATTGAATAGTGAAAAAGTCTTTTCTAAAATGACGTCTTGCATATGACTCATAGAAATAGTAGATAGACTAGCTAGAATCAAACTTTCACTGTTCTATCTACTATTGATTCTAGCTGGTCTAGAATCAATAGTTTAGAATTCTAGAACCATATGCAAGACGTCACATACGAACTAGTGCTATTCTATTGATTCTATTAGAATCAAACAGAAAGTTTGATTCTAGATTCAAATAGATTTGAATCTATTTATTGAATAGTGAAAAAGTCTTTTCTAAAATGACGTCTTGCATATGACTCATAGAAATAGTAGATAGACTAGCTAGAATCAATAGATTAGAATTCTAGAACCATATGCAAGACGTCACATACGAACTAGTGCTATTCTATTGATTCTATTAGAATCAAACAGAAAGTTTGATTCTAGATTCAAATAGATTTGAATCTATTTATTGAATAGTGAAAAAGTCTTTTCTAAAATGACGTCTTGCATATGACTCATAGAAATAGATGATAGACTAGCTAGAATCAAACTTTCACTGTTCTATCTACTATTGATTCTAGCTGGTCTAGAATCAACAGATTAGAATTCTAGAACCATATGCAAGACGTCACATACGAACTAGTGATATTCTATTGATTCTATTAGAATCAAACAGAAAGTTTGATTCTAGATTCAAATAGATTTGAATCTATTTATTGAATAGTGAAAAAGTCTTTTCTAAAATGACGTCTTGCATATGACTCATAGAAATAGTAGATAGACTAGCTAGAATCAATAGATTAGAATTCTAGAACCATATGCAAGACATCACATACGAACTAGTGCTATTCTATTGATTCTATAGAATCAAACAGAATATTTGAATCTAGATTCAAATAGATTTAAATCTATTTATTGAATAGTGAAAAAGTCTTTTCTAAAATTACGTCTTGCATATGACTCATAGAAATAGTAGATACACTAGCTAGAATCAAACTTTCACTGTTCTATCTACTATTGATTCTAGCTGGTCTAGAATCAATAGATTAGAATTCTAGAACCATATGCAAGACGTCACATACGAACTAGTGCTATTCTATTGATTCTATTAGAATCAAACAGAAAGTTTGATTCTAGATTCAAATAGATTTGAATCTATTTATTGAATAGTGAAAAAGTCTTTTCTAAAATGACGTCTTGCATATGACTCATAGAAATAGTAGATAGACTAGCTAGAATCAATAGATTAGAATTCTAGAACCATATGCAACACGTCACATACGAACTAGTGCTATTCTATTGATTCTATTAGAATCAAACAGAAAGTTTGATTCTAGATTCAAATAGATTTGAATCTATTTATTGAATAGTGAAAAAATCTTTTCTAAAATGACGTCTTGCATATGACTCATAGAAATAGTAGATAGACTAGCTAGAATCAAACTTTCACTGTTCTATCTACTATTGATTCTAGCTGGTCTAGAATCAATAGTTTAGAATTCTAGAACCATATGCAAGACGTCACATACGAACTAGTGCTATTCTATTGATTCTATTAGAATCAAACAGAAAGTTTGATTCTAGATTCAAATAGATTTGAATCTATTTATTGAATAGTGAAAAAGTCTTTTCTAAAATGACGTCTTGCATATGACTCATAGAAATAGTAGATAGACTAGCTAGAATCAATAGATTAGAATTCTAGAACCATATGCAAGACGTCACATACGAACTAGTGCTATTCTATTGATTCTATTAGAATCAAACAGAAAGTTTGATTCTAGATTCAAATAGATTTGAATCTATTTATTGAATAGTGAAAAAGTCTTTTCTAAAATGACGTCTTGCATATGACTCATAGAAATAGATGATAGACTAGCTAGAATCAAACTTTCACTGTTCTATCTACTATTGATTCTAGCTGGTCTAGAATCAACAGATTAGAATTCTAGAACCATATGCAAGACGTCACATACGAACTAGTGATATTCTATTGATTCTATTAGAATCAAACAGAAAGTTTGATTCTAGATTCAAATAGATTTGAATCTATTTATTGAATAGTGAAAAAGTCTTTTCTAAAATGACGTCTTGCATATGACTCATAGAAATAGTAGATAGACTAGCTAGAATCAATAGATTAGAATTCTAGAACCATATGCAAGACATCACATACGAACTAGTGCTATTCTATTGATTCTATTAGAATCAAACAGAATATTTGATTCTAGATTCAAATAGATTTAAATCTATTTATTGAATAGTGAAAAAGTCTTTTCTAAAATTACGTCTTGCATATGACTCATAGAAATAGTAGATACACTAGCTAGAATCAAACTTTCACTGTTCTATCTACTATTGATTCTAGCTGGTCTAGAATCAATAGATTAGAATTCTAGAACCATATGCAAGACGTCACATACGAACTAGTGCTATTCTATTGATTCTATTAGAATCAAACAGAAAGTTTGATTCTAGATTCAAATAGATTTGAATCTATTTATTGAATAGTGAAAAAGTCTTTTCTAAAATGACGTCTTGCATATGACTCATAGAAATAGTAGATAGACTAGCTAGAATCAATAGATTAGAATTCTAGAACCATATGCAACACGTCACATACGAACTAGTGCTATTCTATTGATTCTATTAGAATCAAACAGAAAGTTTGATTCTAGATTCAAATAGATTTGAATCTATTTATTGAATAGTGAAAAAGTCTTTTCTAAAATGACGTCTTGCATATGACTCATAGAAATAGTAGATAGACTAGCTAGAATCAAACTTTCACTGTTCTATCTACTATTGATTCTAGCTGGTCTAGAATCAATAGTTTAGAATTCTAGAACCATATGCAAGACGTCACATACGAACTAGTGCTATTCTATTGATTCTATTAGAATCAAACAGAAAGTTTGATTCTAGATTCAAATAGATTTGAATCTATTTATTGAATAGTGAAAAAGTCTTTTCTAAAATGACGTCTTGCATATGACTCATAGAAATAGTAGATAGACTAGCTAGAATCAATAGATTAGAATTCTAGAACCATATGCAAGACGTCACATACGAACTAGTGCTATTCTATTGATTCTATTAGAATCAAACAGAAAGTTTGATTCTAGATTCAAATAGATTTGAATCTATTTATTGAATAGTGAAAAAGTCTTTTCTAAAATGACGTCTTGCATATGACTCATAGAAATAGATGATAGACTAGCTAGAATCAAACTTTCACTGTTCTATCTACTATTGATTCTAGCTGGTCTAGAATCAACAGATTAGAATTCTAGAACCATATGCAAGACGTCACATACGAACTAGTGATATTCTATTGATTCTATTAGAATCAAACAGAAAGTTTGATTCTAGATTCAAATAGATTTGAATCTATTTATTGAATAGTGAAAAAGTCTTTTCTAAAATGACGTCTTGCATATGACTCATAGAAATAGTAGATAGACTAGCTAGAATCAATAGATTAGAATTCTAGAACCATATGCAAGACATCACATACGAACTAGTGCTATTCTATTGATTCTATTAGAATCAAACAGAATATTTGATTCTAGATTCAAATAGATTTAAATCTATTTATTGAATAGTGAAAAAGTCTTTTCTAAAATTACGTCTTGCATATGACTCATAGAAATAGTAGATAGACTAGCTAGAATCAAACTTTCACTGTTCTATCTACTATTGATTCTAGCTGGTCTAGAATCAATAGATTAGAATTCTAGAACCATATGCAAGACGTCACATACGAACTAGTGCTATTCTATTGATTCTATTAGAACCAAACAGAAAGTTTGATTCTAGATTCAAATAGATTTGAATCTATTTATTGAATAGTGAAAAAGTCTTTTCTAAAATGACGTCTTGCATATGACTCATAGAAATAGTAGATAGACTAGCTAGAATCAATAGATTAGAATTCTAGAACCATATGCAAGACGTCACATACGAACTAGTGCTATTCTATTGATTCTATTAGAATCAAACAGAAAGTTTGATTCTAGATTCAAATAGATTTGAATCTATTTATTGAATAGTGAAAAAGTCTTTTCTAAAATGACGTCTTGCATATGACTCATAGAAATAGTAGATAGACTAGCTAGAATCAATAGATTAGAATTCTAGAACCATATGCAAGACGTCACATATGAACTAGTGCTATTCTATTGATTCTATTAGAATCAAACAGAAAGTTTGATTCTAGATTCAAATAGATTTGAATCTATTTATTGAATAGTGAAAAAGTCTTTTCTAAAATGACGTCTTGCATATGACTCATAGAAATAGTAGATAGACTAGCTAGAATCAAACTTACACTGTTCTATCTACTATTGATTCTAGCTGGTCTAGAATCAATAGATTAGAATTCTAGAACCATATGCAAGACGTCACATACGAACTAGTGCTATTCTATTGATTCTATGAGAATCAAACAGAAAGTTTGATTCTAGATTCAAATAGATTTGAATCTATTTATTGAATAGTGAAAAAGTCTTTTCTAAAATGACGTCTTGCATATGACTCATAGAAATAGTAGATAGACTAGCTAGAATCAAACTTTCACTGTTCTATCTACTATTGATTCTAGCTGGTCTAGAATCAATAGATTAGAATTCTAGAGCCATATGCAAGACGTCATGCATATGACTCATAGAAATAGTAGATAGACTAGCTATTCTATTGATTCTATTAGAATCAAACAGAAAGTTTGATTCTAGATTCAAATAGATTTGAATATATTTATTGAATAGTGAAAAAGTCTTTTCTAAAATGAAAAGACTTTCTGTTTGGTTCTCTCTTGCATATGGTTCTAGAATTCTAATCTATTGATTTTAGCTAGTCTATCTACTATTTCTATGAGTCATATGCAAGACGTCATTTTAGAAAAGACTTTTTCACTATTCAATAAATAGATTCAAATCTATTTGAATTTAGAATCAAACTTTCTGTTTGATTCTAATAGAATCAATAGAATATCACTAGTTCGTATGTGATGTCTTGCATATGGTTCTAGAATTCTAATCTGTTGATTCTAGACCAACTAGAATCAATAGTAGATAGAACAGTGAAAGTTTGATTCTAGCTAGTCTATCTACTATTTCTATGAGTCATATGCAAGACGTCATTTTAGAAAAGACTTTTTCACTATTCAATAAATAGATTCAAATCTATTTGAATCTAGAATCAAACTTTCTGTTTGATTCTAATAGAATCAATAGAATAGCACTAGTTCGTATGTGACGTCTTGCATATGGTTCTAGAATTCTAATCTATTGATTCTAGCTAGTCTATCTACTATTTCTATGAGTCATATGCAAGACGTCATTTTAGAAAAGACTTTTTCACTATTCAATAAATAGATTCAAATCTATTTGAATCTAGAATCAAACTTTCTGTTTGATTCTAATAGAATCAATAGAATAGCACTAGTTCGTATGTGACGTCTTGCATATGGTTCTAGAATTCTAATCTATTGATTCTAGACCAGCTAGAATCAATATTAGATAGAACAGTGAAAGTTTGATTCTAGCTAGTCTATCTACTATTTCTATGAGTCATATGCAAGACGTCATTTTAGAAAAGACTTTTTCACTATTCAATAAATAGATTCAAATCTATTTGAATCTAGAATCAAACTTTCTGTTTGATTCTAATAGAATCAATAGAATAGCACTAGTTCGTATGTGACGTCTTGCATATGGTTCTAGAATTCTAATCTATTGATTCTAGCTAGTCTATCTACTATTTCTATGAGTCATATGCAAGATGTCATTTTAGAAAAGACTTTTTCACTATTCAATAAATAGATTCAAATCTATTTGAATCTAGAATAAAACTTTCTGTTTGATTCTAATAGAATCAATAGAATAGCACTAGTTCGTATGTGACGTCTTGCATATGGTTCTAGAATTCTAATCTATTGATTCTAGACCAGCTAGAATCAATAGTAGATAGAACAGTGAAAGTTTGATTCTAGCTAGTCTATCTACTATTTCTATGAGTCATATGCAAGACGTCATTTTAGAAAAGACTTTTTCACTATTCAATAAATAGATTCAAATCTATTTGAATCTAGAATCAAACTTTCTGTTTGATTCTAATATGATGTCTTGCATATGACTCATAGAAATAGTAGATAGACTAGCTAGAATCAAACTTTCACTGTTCTATCTACTATTGATTCTAGCTGGTCTAGAATCAATAGATTAGAATTCTAGAACCATATGCAAGACGTCACATACGAACTAGTGCTATTCTATTGATTCTATTAGAATCAAACAGAAAGTTTGATTCTAGATTCAAATAGATTTGAATCTATTTATTGAATAGTGAAAAAGTCTTTTCTAAAATGACGTCTTGCATATGACTCATAGAAATAGTAGATAGACTAGCTAGAATCAATAGATTAGAATTCTAGAACCATATGCAAGACGTCACATATGAACTAGTGCTATTCTATTGATTCTATTAGAATCAAACAGAAAGTTTGATTCTAGATTCAAATAGATTTGAATCTATTTATTGAATAGTGAAAAAGTCTTTTCTAAAATGACGTCTTGCATATGACTCATAGAAATAGTAGATAGACTAGCTAGAATCAAACTTTCACTGTTCTATCTACTATTGATTCTAGCTGGTCTAGAATCAATAGTTTAGAATTCTAGAACCATATGCAAGACGTCACATACGAACTAGTGCTATTCTATTGATTCTATTAGAATCAAACAGAAAGTTTGATTCTAGATTCAAATAGACTTGAATCTATTTATTGAATAGTGAAAAAGTCTTTTCTAAAATGACGTCTTGCATATGACTCATAGAAATAGTAGATAGACTAGCTAGAATCAATAGATTAGAATTCTAGAACCATATGCAAGACGTCACATACGAACTAGTGCTATTCTATTGATTCTATTAGAATCAAACAGAAAGTTTGATTCTAGATTCAAATAGATTTGAATCTATTTATTGAATAGTGAAAAAGTCTTTTCTAAAATGACGTCTTGCATATGACTCATAGAAATAGATGATAGACTAGCTAGAATCAAACTTTCACTGTTCTATCTACTATTGATTCTAGCTGGCCTAGAATCAACAGATTAGAATTCTAGAACCATATGCAAGACGTCACATACGAACTAGTGATATTCTATTGATTCTATTAGAATCAAACAGAAAGTTTGATTCTAGATTCAAATAGATTTGAATCTATTTATTGAATAGTGAAAAAGTCTTTTCTAAAATGACGTCTTGCATATGACTCATAGAAATAGTAGATAGACTAGCTAGAATCAATAGATTAGAATTCTAGAACCATATGCAAGACGTCACATACGAACTAGTGCTTTTCTATTGATTCTATTAGAATCAAACAGAAAGTTTGATTCTAGATTCAAATAGATGTGAATCTATTTATTGAATAGTGAAAAAGTCTTTTCTTAAATGACGTCTTGCATACGACTCATAGAAATAGTAGATAGACTAGCTAGAATCAAACTTTCACTGTTCTATCTACTATTGATTCTAGCTGGTCTAGAATCAATAGATTAGAATTCTAGAACCATATGCAAGACGTCACATACGAACTAGTGCTATTCTATTGATTCTATTAGAATCAAACAGAAAGTTTGATTCTAGATTCAAATAGATTTGAATCTATTTATTGAATAGTGAAAAAGTCTTTTCTAAAATGACATCTTGCATATGACTCATAGAAATAGTAGATAGACTAGCTAGAATCAATAGATTAGAATTCTAGAACCATATGCAAGACGTCACATACGAACTAGTGCTATTCTATTGATTCTATTAGAATCAAACAGAAAGTTTGATTCTAGATTCAAATAGATTTGAATCTATTTATTGAATAGTGAAAAAGTCTTTTCTAAAATGACGTCTTGCATATGACTCGTAGAAATAGTAGATAGACTAGCTAGAATCAAACTTTCACTGTTCTATCTACTATTGATTCTAGCTGGTCTAGAATCAATAGATTAGAATTCTAGAACCATATGCAAGACGTCACATACGAACTAGTGCTATTCTATTGATTCTATTAGAATCAAACAGAAAGTTTGATTCTAGATTCAAATAGATTTGAATCTATTTATTGAATAGTGAAAAAGTCTTTTCTAAAATGACATCTTGCATATGACTCATAGAAATAGTAGATAGACTAGCTAGAATCAATAGATTAGAATTCTAGAACCATATGCAAGACGTCACATACGAACTAGTGCTATTCTATTGATTCTATTAGAATCAAACAGAAAGTTTGATTCTAGATTCAAATAGATTTGAATCTATTTATTGAATAGTGAAAAAGTCTTTTCTAAAATGACGTCTTGCATATGACTCGTAGAAATAGTAGATAGACTAGCTAGAATCAAACTTTCACTGTTCTATCTACTATTGATTCTAGCTGGTCTAGAATCAATAGATTAGAATTCTAGAACCATATGCAAGACGTCACATACGAACTAGTGCTATTCTATTGATTCTATTAGAATCAAACAGAAAGTTTGATTCTAGATTCAAATAGATTTGAATCTATTTATTGAATAGTGAAAAAGTCTTTTCTAAAATGACGTCTTGCATATGACTCATAGAAATAGTAGATAGACTAGCTAGAATCAATAGATTAGAATTCTAGAACCATATGCAACACGTCACATACGAACTAGTGCTATTCTATTGATTCTATTAGAATCAAACAGAAAGTTTGATTCTAGATTCAAATAGATTTGAATCTATTTATTGAATAGTGAAAAAGTCTTTTCTAAAATGACGTCTTGCATATGACTCATAGAAATAGTAGATAGACTAGCTAGAATCA
>NW_027066831.1:0-16752 GCF_032884065.1 Artemia franciscana
TGATTGCACATGGTAAAGAATGTGATTAAAGGCTCTTTTCCTATGTCAAAAGTTTTAGTTTTCGAGGGTAATAGCTACGTATGTTGAACGAATGAAGATATTAGACTATTTTATGATTGCAAATGGTAAAGAATGTGATTAAAGGCTCTTTTCCTATGTCAAAAGTTTTAGTTTTCGAGGGTAATAGCTACGTATGTTGAAAAAATGAAGATATTAGACTATTTTATAATTGCAAATGGTAACGAATGTGATTAAAGGCTCTTTTCCTATGTCAAAAGTTTTAGTTTTCGAGGGTAATAGCTACGTATGTTGGAAAAATGAAGATATTAGACTATTTTATGATTGCACATGGTAAAGAAAGTGCTTAAAGGCTCTTTTCCTATTTCAAAAGTTTTAGTTTTCGAGAGTAATAGCTACGTATGTTGAAAAAATGAAGATATTAGACTATTTTATAATTGCAAATGGTAACGAATGTGATTAAAGGCTCTTTTCCTATGTCAAAAGTTTTAGTTTTCGAGGGTAATAGCTACGTATGTTGGAAAAATGAAGATATTAGACTATTTTATGATTGCACATGGTAAAGAAAGTGCTTAAAGGCTCTTTTCCTATTTCAAAAGTTTTAGTTTTCGAGGGTAATAGCTACGTATGTTGAAAAAATGAATATATTAGACTATTTTATGATTGCAAATGGTAAAGAATGTGATTAAAGGCTCTTTTCCTATGTCAAAAGTTTTAGTTTTCGAGGGTAATAGCTACGTATGTTGAAAAAATGAAGATATTAGACTATTTTATAATTGCAAATGGTAACGAATGTGATTAAAGGCTCTTTTCCTATGTCAAAAGTTTTAGTTTTCGAGGGTAATAGCTACGTATGTTGAAAAAATGAAGATATTAGACTATTTTATGATTGCAAATGGTAAAGAATGTGATTAAAGGCTCTTTTCCTATGTCAAAAGTTCTAGTTTTCGAGGGTAATAGCTACGTATGTTGAAAAAATGAAGATATTAGACTATTTTAAAATTGCAAATGGTAATGAATGTGATTAAAGGCTCTTTTCCTATGTCAAAAAATTTAGTTTTCGAGGGTAATAGCTACGCATGTTGGAAAAATGAAGATATTAGACTATTTTATGATTGCACATGGTAAAGAAAGTGCTTAAAGGCTCTTTTCCTATTTCAAAAGTTTTAGTTTTCGAGGGTAATAGCTACGTATGTTTAAAAAATGAAGATATTAGACTATTTTATGATTGCACATGGTAAAGAATGTGATTAAAGGCTCTTTTCCTATTTCAAAAGTTTTCGTTTTCGAGGGTAATAGCTACGTATGTTGAAAAAATGAAGATATTAGACTATTTTATGATTGCACATGGTAAAGAAAGTCGTTAAAGGCTCTTTTCCTATGTCAAAAGTTTTAGTTTTCGAGGGTAATAGCTACATATGTTGAAAAAATGAAGATATTAGACTATTTTATGATTGCAAATGGTAAAGAATGTGATTAAAGGCTCTTTTCCTATGTCAAAAGTTTTAGTTTTCGAGGGTAATAGCTACGTATGTTGAAAAAATGAAGATATTAGACTATTTTATGATTGCACATGGTAAAGAATGTGATTAAAGGCTCTTTTCCTATGTCAAAAGTTTTAGTTTTCGAGGGTAATAGCTACGTATGTTGAAAAAATGAAGATATTAGACTATTTTATGATTGCACATGGTAAAGAAAGTGCTTAAAGGCTCTTTTCCTATGTCAAAAGTTTTAGTTTTCGAGGGTAATAGCTACGTAAGTTGAAAAAATGAAGATATTAGACTATTTTATGATTGCAAATGGTAAAGAATGTGATTAAAGGCTCTTTTCCTATGTCAAAAGTTTTAGTTTTCGAGGGTAATAGCTACGTATGTTGAAAAAATGAAGATACTAGACTATTTTATAATTGCAAATGGTAAAGAATGTGATTAAAGGCTCTTTTCCTATGTCAAAAGTTTTAGTTTTCGAGGGTAATAGCTACGTATGTTGAAAAAATGAAGATATTAGACTATTTTATAATTGCAAATGGTAAAGAATGTGATTAAAGGCTCTTTTCCTATGTCAAAAGTTCTAGTTTTCGAGGGTAATAGCTACGTATGTTGAAAAAATGAAGATATTAGACTATTTTATGATTGCAAATGGTAAAGAATGTGATTAAAGGCTCTTTTCCTATGTCAAAAGTTTTAGTTTTCGAGGGTAATAGCTACGTATGTTGGAAAAATGAAGATATTAGACTATTTATGATTGCACATGGTAAAGAAAGTGCTTAAAGGCTCTTTTCCTATTTCAAAAGTTTTAGTTTTCGAGGGTAATAGCTAGGTATGTTGAAAAAATGAATATATTAGACTATTTTATGATTGCAAATGGTAAAGAATGTGATTAAAGGCTCTTTTCCTATGTCAAAAGTTTTAGTTTTCGAGGGTAATAGCTACGTATGTTGAAAAAATGAAGATATTAGACTATTTTATGATTGCAAATGGTAAAGAATGTGATTAAAGGCTCTTTTCCTATGTCAAAAGTTCTAGTTTTCGAGGGTAATAGCTACGTATGTTGAAAAAATGAAGATATTAGACTATTTTAAAATTGCAAATGGTAACGAATGTGATTAAAGGCTCTTTTCCTATGTCAAAAGTTTTAGTTTTCGAGGGTAATAGCTACGCATGTTGAAAAAATGAAGATATTAGACTATTTTATAATTGCAAATGGTAACGAATGTGATTAAAGGCTCTTTTCCTATTTCAAAAGTTTTCGTTTTCGAGGGTAATAGCTACGTATGTTGGAAAAATGAAGATATTAGACTATTTTATGATATTAGACTATTTTAAAATTGCAAATGGTAACGAATGTGATTAAAGGCTCTTTTCCTATGTCAAAAGTTTTAGTTTTCGAGGGTAATAGCTACGCATGTTGGAAAAATGAAGATATTAGACTATTTTATGATTGCACATGGTAAAGAAAGTGCTTAAAGGCTCTTTTCCTATTTCAAAAGTTTTAGTTTTCGAGGGTAATAGCTACGTATGTTTAAAAAATGAAGATATTAGACTATTTTATGATTGCAAATGGTAAAGAATGTGATTAAAGGCTCTTTTCCTATTTCAAAAGTTTTCGTTTTCGAGGGTAATAGCTACGTATGTTGGAAAAATGAAGATATTAGACTATTTTATGATTGCACATGGTAAAGAAAGTGCTTAAAGGCTCTTTTCCTATGTCAAAAGTTTTAGTTTTCGAGGGCAATAGCTACGTATGTTGAAAAAATGAAGATATTAGACTATTTTATGATTGCAAATGGTAAAGAATGTGATTAAAGGCTCTTTTCATATGTCAAAAGTTTTAGTTTTCGAGGGTAATAGCTACGTATGTTGAAAAAATGAAGATATTAGACTATTTTATGATTGCACATGGTAAAGAATGTGATTAAAGCTCTTTTCCTATGTCAAAAGTTTTAGTTTTCGAGGGTAATAGCTACGTATGTTGGAAAAATGAAGATATTAGACTATTTTATGATTGCACATGGTAAAGAAAGTGCTTAAAGGCTCTTTTCCTATGTCAAAAGTTTTAGTTTTCGAGGGTAATAGCTACGTAAGTTGAAAAAATGAAGATATTAGACTATTTTATGATTGCAAATGGTAAAGAATGTGATTAAAGGCTCTTTTCCTATGTCAAAAGTTTTAGTTTTCGAGGGTAATAGCTACGTATGTTGAAAAAATGAAGATACTAGACTATTTTATAATTGCAAATGGTAAAGAATGTGATTAAAGGCTCTTTTCCTATGTCAAAAGTTTTAGTTTTCGAGGGTAATAGCTACGTATGTTGAAAAAATGAAGATATTAGACTATTTTATGATTGCACATGGTAAAGAAAGTGCTTAAAGGCTCTTTTCCTATGTCAAAAGTTTTAGTTTCGAGGGTAATAGCTACGTAAGTTGAAAAAATGAAGATATTAGACTATTTTATGATTGAAATGGTAAAGAATGTGATTAAAGGCTCTTTTCCTATGTCAAAAGTTTTAGTTTTCGAGGGTAATAGCTACGTATGTTGAAAAAATGAAGATACTAGACTATTTTATAATTGCAAATGGTAAAGAATGTGATTAAAGGCTCTTTTCCTATGTCAAAAGTTTTAGTTTTCAAGGGTAATAGCTACGTATGTTGAAAAAATGAAGATATTAGACTATTTTATAATTGCAAATGGTAAAGAATGTGATTAAAGGCTCTTTTCCTATGTCAAAAGTTCTAGTTTTCGAGGGTAATAGCTACGTATGTTGAAAAAATGAAGATATTAGACTATTTTATGATTGCAAATGGTAAAGAATGTGATTAAAGGCTCTTTTCCTATGTCAAAAGTTTTAGTTTTCGAGGGTAATAGCTAAGTATGTTGGAAAAATGAAGATATTAGATTATTTTATGATTGCACATGGTAAAGAAAGTGCTTAAAGGCTCTTTTCCTATTCAAAAGTTTTAGTTTTCGAGGGTAATAGCTACGTATGTTGAAAAAATGAATATATTAGACTATTTTATGATTGCGAATGGTAAAGAATGTGATTAAAGGCTCTTTTCCTATGTCAAAAGTTTTAGTTTTCGAGGGTAATAGCTACGTATGTTGAAAAAATGAAGATATTAGACTATTTTATGATTGCAAATGGTAAAGAATGTGATTAAAGGCTCTTTTCCTATGTCAAAAGCTCTAGTTTTCGAGGGTAATAGCTACGTATGTTGAAAAAATGAAGATATTAGACTATTTTAAAATTGCAAATGGCAACGAATGTGATTAAAGGCTCTTTTCCTATGTCAAAAGTTTTAGTTTTCGAGGGTAATAGCTACGTATGTTGAAAAAATGAAGATATTAGACTATTTTATAATTGCAAATGGTAACGAATGTGATTAAAGGCTCTTTTCCCATTTCAAAAGTTTTCGTTTTCGAGGGTAATAGCTACGTATGTTGGAAAAATGAAGATATTAGACTATTTTATGATATTAGACTATTTTAAAATTGCAAATGGTAACGAATGTGCTTAAAGGCTCTTTTCCTATGTCAAAAGTTTTAGATTTCGAGGGTAATAGCTACGTATGTTGAAAAAATGAAGATATTAGACTATTTTATGATTGCAAATGGTAAAGAATGTGATTAAAGGCTCTTTTCCTATGTCAAAAGTTTTAGTTTTCGAGGGTAATAGCTACGTATGTTGAAAAAATAAAGATATTAGACTATTTTATGATTGCACATGGTAAAGAATGTGATTAAAGGCTCTTTTCCTATGTCAAAAGTTTTAGTTTTCGAGGGTAATAGCTACGTATGTTGGAAAAATGAAGATATTAGACTATTTTATGATTGCACATGGTAAAGAAAGTGCTTAAAGGCTCTTTTCCTATGTCAAAAGTTTTAGTTTTCGAGGGTAATAGCTACGTAAGTTGAAAAAATGAAGATATTAGACTATTTTATGATTGCAAATGGTAAGAATTTGATTAAAGGCTCTTTTCTTATTTCAAAAGTTTTCGTTTTCGAGGGTAATAGCTACGTATGTTGGAAAAATGAAGATATTAGACTATTTTATGATTGCACATGGTAAAGAATGTGATTAAAGGCTCTTTTTCTATGGCAAAAGTTTTAGTTTTCGAGGGTAATAGCTACGTATGTTGAAAAAATGAAGATATTAGACTATTTTATGATTGCAAATGGTAAAGAATGTGATTAAAGGCTCTTTTCCTATGTCAAAAGTTTTAGTTTTCGAGGGTAATAGCTACGTATGTTGAAAAAATGAAGATATTAGACTATTTTATAATTGCAAATGGTAACGAATGTGATTAAAGGCTCCTTTCCTATGTCAAAAGTTTTAGTTTTCGAGGGTAATAGCTACGTATGTTGGAAAAATGAAGATATTAGACTATTTTATGATTGCAAATGGTAAAGAATGTGATTAAAGGCTCTTTTCCTATTTCAAAAGTTTTCGTTTTCGAGGGTAATAGCTACGTATGTTGGAAAAAATGAAGATATTAGACTATTTTATGATTGCATATGGTAAAGAATGTGATTAAAGGCTCTTTTCCTATGTCAAAAGTTTTAGTTTTCGAGGGTAATAGCTACGTATGTTGGAAAAATGAAGATACTAGACCATTTTATGATTGCACATGGTAAAGAATGTGATTAAAGGCTCTTTTCCTATGTCAAAAGTTTTAGTTTTCGAGGGTAATAGCTACGTATGTTGAAAAAATGAAGATATTAGACTATTTTATGATTGCAAATGGTAAAGAATGTGATTAAAGGCTCTTTTCCTATGTCAAAAGTTTAGTTTTCGAGGGTAATAGCTACGTATGTTGGAAAAATGAAGATATTAGACTATTTTATGATTGCACATGGTAAAGAAAGTGCTTAAAGGCTCTTTTCCTATTTCAAAAGTTTTAGTTTTCGAGGGTAATAGCTACGTATGTTGAAAAAATGATATATTAGACTATTTTATGATTGCAAATGGTAAAGAATGTGATTAAAAGCTCTTTTCCTATGTAAAAAGTTTTAGTTTTCGAGGGTAATAGCTACGTATGTTGAAAAAATGAAGATATTAGACTATTTTATGATTGCAAATGGTAAAGAATGTGATTAAAGGCTCTTTTCCTATGTCAAAAGTTCTAGTTTTCGAGGGTAATAGCTACGTATGTTGAAAAAAATGAAGATATTAGACTATTTTAAAATTGCAAATGGTAACGAATGTGATTAAAGGCTCTTTTCCTATGTCAAAAGTTTTAGTTTTCGAGGGTAATAGCTACGTATGTTGAAAAAATGAAGATATTAGACTATTTTATAATTGCAAATGGTAATGAATGTGATTAAAGGCTCTTTTCCTATTTCAAAAGTTTTCGTTTTCGAGGATAATAGCTACGTATGTTGGAAAAATGAAGATATTAGACTATTTTATGATTGCACATGGTAAAGAATGTGATTAAAGGCTCTTTTCCTATGTCAAAAGTTTTAGTTTTCGAGGGTAATAGCTACGTATGTTGAAAAAATGAAGATATTAGACTATTTTATGATTGCACATGGTAAAGAAAGTGCTTAAAGGCTCTTTTCCTATTTCAAAAGTTTTAGTTTTCGAGGGTAATAGCTACGTATGTTGAAAAAATGAAGATATTAGACTATTTATGATTGCAAATGGTAAAGAATGTGATTAAGGCTCTTTTCCTATTTCAAAAGTTTTCGTTTTCGAGGGTATTAGCTACGTATGTTGGAAAAATGAAGATATTAGACTATTTTATGATTGCACATGGTAAAGAATGTGATTAAAGGCTCTTTTCCTATGTCAAAAGTTTTAGTTTTCGAGGGTAATAGCTACGTATGTTGAACAAATGAAGAAAATAGACTATTTTATGATTGCAAATGGTAAAGAATGTGATTAAAGGCTCTTTTCCTATGTCAAAAGTTTTAGTTTTCGACGGTAATAGCTACGTATGTTGAAAAAATGAAGATATTAGACTATTTTATAATTGCAAATGGTAACGAATGTGATTAAAGGCTCTTTTCCTATGTCAAAAGTTTTAGTTTTCGAGGGTAATAGCTACGTATGTTGAAAAAATGAAGATATTAGACTATTTTATAATTGCAAATGGTAACGAATGTGATTAAAGGCTCTTTTCCTATGTCAAAAGTTTTAGTTTTCGAGGGTAATAGCTACGTATGTTGAAAAAATGAAGATATTAGACTATTTTATGATTGCACATGGTAAAGAATGTGATTAAAGGCTCTTTTCCTATGTCAAAAGTTTTAGTTTTCGAGGGTAATAGCTACGTATGTTGGAAAAAATGAAGATATTAGACTATTTTATGATTGCACATGGTAAAGAAAGTGCTTAAAGGCTCTTTTCCTATTTCAAAAGTTTTAGTTTTCGAGGGTAATAGCTACGTATGTTGAAAAAATGAAGATATTAGACTATTTTATAATTGCAAATGGTAACGAATGTGATTAAAGGCTCTTTTCCTATGTCAAAAGTTTTAGTTTTCGAGGGTAATAGCTACGTATGTTCGAAAAATGAAGATATTAGACTATTTTATGATTGCACATGGTAAAGAATGTGATTAAAGGCTCTTTTCCTATGTCAAAAGTTTTAGTTTTCGAGGGTAATAGCTACGTATGTTGGAAAAATGAAGATATTAGACTATTTTATGATTGCAAATGGTAAAGAATGTGATTAAAGGCTCTTTTCCCATTTCAAAAGTTTTCGTTTTTGAGGGTAATAGCTACGTATGTTGGAAAAAATGAAGATATTAGACTATTTTATGATTGCATATGGTAAAGAATGTGATTAAAGGCTCTTTTCCTATGTCAAAAGTTTTAGTTTTCGAGGGTAATAGCTACGTATGTTGGAAAAATGAAGATACTAGACCATTTTATGATTGCACATGGTAAAGAATGTGATTAAAGGCTCTTTTCCTATGTCAAAAGTTTTAGTTTTCGAGGGTAATAGCTACGTATGTTGAAAAAATGAAGATATTAGACTATTTTATAATTGCAAATGGTACCGAATGTGATTAAAGGCTCTTTTCCTATGTCAAAAGTTTTAGTTTTCGAGGGTAATAGCTACGTATGTGAAAAAAATGAAGATATTAGACTATTTTATGATTGCAAATGGTAAAGAATGTGATTAAAGGCTCTTTTCCTATGTCAAAAGTTTTAGTTTTCGAGGGTAATAGCTACGTATGTTGGAAAAATGAAGATATTAGACTATTTTATGATTGCACATGGTAAAGAAAGTGCTTAAAGGCTCTTTTCCTATTTCAAAAGTTTTAGTTTTCGAGGGTAATAGCTACGTATGTTGAAAAAATGAATATATTAGACTATTTTATGATTGCAAATGGTAAAGAATGTGATTAAAGGCTCTTTTCCTATGTCAAAAGTTTTAGTTTTCGAGGGTAATAGCTACGTATGTTGAAAAAATGAAGATATTAGACTATTTTATGATTGCAAATGGTAAAGAATGTGATTAAAGGCTCTTTTCCTATGTCAAAAGTTCTAGTTTTCGAGGGTAATAGCTACGTATGTTGAAAAAATGAAGATATTAGACTATATTAAAATTGCAAATGGTAACGAATGTGATTAAAGGCTTTTTTCCTATGTCAAAAGTTTTAGTTTTCGAGGGTAATAGCTATGTATGTTGGAAAAATGAAGATATTAGACTATTTTATGATTGCACATGGTAAAGAATGTGATTAAAGGCTCTTTTCCTATGTCAAAAGTTTTAGTTTTCGAGGGTAATAGCTACGTATGTTGAAAAATGAAGATATTAGACTATTTTATGATTGCACATGGTAAAGAAAGTGCTTAAAGGCTCTTTTCCTATGTCAAAAGTTTTAGTTTTCGAGGGTAATAGCTACGTAAGTTGAAAAAATGAAGATATTAGACTATTTTATGATTGCAAATGGTAAAGAATGTGATTAAAGGCTCTTTTCTTATTTCAAAAGTTTTCGTTTTCGAGGGTAATAGCTACGTATGTTGGAAAAATGAAGATATTAGACTATTTTATGATTGCACATGGTAAAGAATGTGATTAAAGGCTCTTTTTCTATGGCAAAAGTTTTAGTTTTCGAGGGTAATAGCTACGTATGTTGAAAAAATGAAGATATTAGACTATTTTATGATTGCAAATGGTAAAGAATGTGATTAAAGGCTCTTTTCCTATGTCAAAAGTTTTAGTTTTCGAGGGTAATAGCTACGTATGTTGAAAAAATGAAGATATTAGACTATTTTATAATTGCAAATTGTAACGAATGTGATTAAAGGCTCCTTTCCTATGTCAAAAGTTTTAGTTTTCGAGGGTAATAGCTACGTATGTTGGAAAAATGAAGATATTAGACTATTTTATGATTGCAAATGGTAAAGAATGTGATTAAAGGCTCTTTTCCTATTTCAAAAGTTTTCGTTTTCGAGGGTAATAGCTACGTATGTTGGAAAAATGAAGATATTAGACTATTTTATGATTGCATATGGTAAAGAATGTGATTAAAGGCTCTTTTCCTATGTCAAAAGTTTTAGTTTTCGAGGGTAATAGCTACGTATGTTGGAAAAATGAAGATACTAGACCATTTTATGATTGCACATGGTAAAGAATATGATTAAAGGCTCTTTTCCTATGTCAAAAGTTTTAGTTTTCGAGGGTAATAGCTACGTATGTTGAAAAAATGAAGACATTAGACTATTTTATGATTGCAAATGGTAAAGAATGTGATTAAAGGCTCTTTTCCTATGTCAAAAGTTTTAGTTTTCGAGGGTAATAGCTACGTATGTTGGAAAAATGAAGATATTAGACTATTTTAAGATTGCACATGGTAAAGAAAGTGCTTAAAGGCTCTTTTCCTATTTCAAAAGTTTTAGTTTTCGAGGGTAATAGCTACGTATGTTGAAAAAATGAATATATTAGACTATTTTATGATTGCAAATGGTAAAGAATGTGATTAAAGGCTCTTTTCCTATGTAAAAAGTTTTAGTTTTCGAGGGTAATAGCTACGTATGTTGAAAAAATGAAGATATTAGACTATTTTATGATTGCAAATGGTAAAGAATGTGATTAAAGGCTCTTTTCCTATGTCAAAAGTTCTAGTTTTCGAGGGTAATAGCTACGTATGTTGAAAAAATGAAGATATTAGACTATTTTAAAATTGCAAATGGTAACGAATGTGATTAAAGGCTCTTTTCCTATGTCAAAAGTTTTAGTTTTCGAGGGTAATAGCTACGTATGTTGAAAAAATGAAGATATTAGACTATTTTATAATTGCAAATGGTAATGAATGTGATTAAAGGCTCTTTTCCTATTTCAAAAGTTTTCGTTTTCGAGGATAATAGCTACGTATGTTGGAAAAATGAAGATATTAGACTATTTTATGATTGCACATGGTAAAGAATGTGATTAAAGGCTCTTTTCCTATGTCAAAAGTTTTAGTTTTCGAGGGTAATAGCTACGTATGTGAAAAAATGAAGATATTAGACTATTTTATGATTGCACATCATATGTGATTAAAGAATGTGATGGTAAAGAATGTGATTAAAGGCTCTTTTCCTATGTCAAAAGTTCTAGTTTTCGAGGGTAATAGCTACGTATGTTGAAAAAATGAAGATATTAGACTATATTAAAATTGCAAATGGTAACGAATGTGATTAAAGGCTTCTTTGAAAAAATAAGATATTAGACTATTTTATAATTGCAAATGGTAACGAATGTGATTAAAGGCTCTTTTCCTATGTCAAAAGTTTTAGTTTTCGAGGGTAATAGCTACGTATGTTGAAAAAATGAAGATATTAGACTATTTTATGATTGCACATGGTAAAGAATGTGATTAAAGGCTCTTTTCCTATGTCAAAAGTTTTAGTTTTCGAGGGTAATAGCTACGTATGTTGGAAAAATGAAGATATTAGACTATTTTATGATTGCACATGGTAAAGAAAGTGCTTAAAGGCTCTTTTCCTATTTCAAAAGTTTTAGTTTTCGAGGGTAATAGCTACGTATGTTGAAAAAATGAAGATATTAGACTATTTTATAATTGCAAATGGTAACGAATGTGATTAAAGGCTCTTTTCCTATGTCAAAAGTTTTAGTTTTCGAGGGTAATAGCTACGTATGTTCGAAAAATGAAGATATTAGACTATTTTATGATTGCACATGGTAAAGAATGTGATTAAAGGCTCTTTTCCTATGTCAAAAGTTTTAGTTTTCGAGGGTAATAGCTACGTATGTTGGAAAAATGAAGATATTAGACTATTTTATGATTGCAAATGGTAAAGAATGTGATTAAAGGCTCTTTTCCCATTTCAAAAGTTTTCGTTTTCGAGGGTAATAGCTACGTATGTTGGAAAAATGAAGATATTAGACTATTTTATGATTGCATATGGTAAAGAATGTGATTAAAGGCTCTTTTCCTATGTCAAAAGTTTTAGTTTTCGAGGGTAATAGCTACGTATGTTGGAAAAATGAAGATACTAGACCATTTTATGATTGCACATGGTAAAGAATGTGATTAAAGGCTCTTTTCCTATGTCAAAAGTTTTAGTTTTCGAGGGTAATAGCTACGTATGTTGAAAAAATGAAGATATTAGACTATTTTATAATTGCAAATGGTACCGAATGTGATTAAAGGCTCTTTTCCTATGTCAAAAGTTTTAGTTTTCGAGGGTAATAGCTACGTATGTTGAAAAAATGAAGATATTAGACTATTTTATGATTGCAAATGGTAAAGAATGTGATTAAAGGCTCTTTTCCTATGTCAAAAGTTTTAGTTTTCGAGGGTAATAGCTACGTATGTTGGAAAAATGAAGATATTAGACTATTTTATGATTGCACATGGTAAAGAAAGTGCTTAAAGGCTCTTTTCCTATTTCAAAAGTTTTAGTTTTCGAGGGTAATAGCTACGTATGTTGAAAAAATGAATATATTAGACTATTTTATGATTGCAAATGGTAAAGAATGTGATTAAAGGCTCTTTTCCTATGTCAAAAGTTTTAGTTTTCGAGGGTAATAGCTACGTATGTTGAAAAAATGAAGATATTAGACTATTTTATGATTGCAAATGGTAAAGAATGTGATTAAAGGCTCTTTTCCTATGTCAAAAGTTCTAGTTTTCGAGGGTAATAGCTACGTATGTTGAAAAAATGAAGATATTAGACTATATTAAAATTGCAAATGGTAACGAATGTGATTAAAGGCTTTTTTCCTATGTCAAAAGTTTTAGTTTTCGAGGGTAATAGCTATGTATGTTGGAAAAATGAAGATATTAGACTATTTTATGATTGCACATGGTAAAGAATGTGATTAAAGGCTCTTTTCCTATGTCAAAAGTTTTAGTTTTCGAGGGTAATAGCTACGTATGTTGAAAAATGAAGATATTAGACTATTTTATGATTGCACATGGTAAAGAAAGTGCTTAAAGGCTCTTTCCTATTTCAAAAGTTTTAGTTTTCGAGGGTAATAGCTACGTATGTTGAAAAAATGAAGATATTAGACTATTTTATGATTGCAAATGGTAAAGAATGTGATTAAAGGCTCTTTTCCTATTTCAAAAGTTTTCGTTTTCGAGGGTATTAGCTACGTATGTTGGAAAAATGAAGATATTAGACTATTTTATGATTGCACATGGTAAAAAATGTGATTAAAGGCTCTTTTCCTATGTCAAAAGTTTTAGTTTTCGAGGGTAATAGCTACGTATGTTGAACAAATGAAGAAAATAGACTATTTTATGATTGCAAATGGTAAAGAATGTGATTAAAGGCTCTTTTCCTATGTCAAAAGTTTTAGTTTTCGACGGTAATAGCTACGTATGTTGAAAAAATGAAGATATTAGACTATTTTATAATTGCAAATGGTTACGAATGTGATTAAAGGCTCTTTTCCTATGTCAAAAGTTTTAGTTTTCGAGGTTAATAGCTACGTATGTTGAAAAAATGAAGATATTAGACTATTTTATAATTGCAAATGGTAACGAATGTGATTAAAGGCTCTTTTCCTATGTCAAAAGTTTTAGTTTTCGAGGGTAATAGCTACGTATGTTGAAAAAATGAAGATATTAGACTATTTTATGATTGCACATGGTAAAGAATGTGATTAAAGGCTCTTTTCCTATGTCAAAAGTTTTAGTTATCGAGGGTAATAGCTACGTATGTTGGAAAAATGAAGATATTAGACTATTTTATGATTGCACATGGTAAAGAAAGTGCTTAAAGGCTCTTTTCCTATTTCAAAAGTTTTAGTTTTCGAGGGTAATAGCTACGTATGCTGAAAAAATGAAGATATTAGACTATTTTATAATTGCAAATGGTAACGAATGTGATTAAAGGCTCTTTTCCTATGTCAAAAGTTTTAGTTTCCGAGGGTAATAGCTACGTATGTTCGAAAAATGAAGATATTAGACTATTTTATGATTGCACATGGTAAAGAATGTGATTAAAGGCTCTTTTCCTATGTCAAAGTTTTAGTTTTCGAGGGTAATAGCTACGTATGTTGGAAAAATGAAGATATTAGACTATTTTATGATTGCAAATGGTAAAGAATGTGATTAAAGGCTCTTTTCCTATTTCAAAAGTTTTCGTTTTCGAGGGTAATAGCTACGTATGTTGGAAAAATGAAGATATTAGACTATTTTATGATTGCATATGGTAAAGAATGTGATTAAAGGCTCTTTTCCTATGTCAAAAGTTTTAGTTTTCGAGGGTAATAGCTACGTATGTTGAAAAAATGAAGATATTAGACTATTTTATGATTGCAAATGGTAAAGAATGTGATTAAAGGCTCTTTTCCTATGTCAAAAGTTTTAATTTTCGAGGGTAATAGCTACGTATGTTGGAAAAATGAAGATATTAGACTATTTTATGATTGCACATGGTAAAGAATGTGATTAAAGGCTCTTTTTCTATGGCAAAAGTTTTAGTTTTCGAGGGTAATAGCTACGTATGTTGAAAAAATGAAGATATTAGACTATTTTATGATTGCAAATGGTAAAGAATGTGATTAAAGGCTCTTTTCCTATGTCAAAAGTTTAGTTTTCGAGGGTAATAGCTACGTATGTTGGAAAAATGAAGATATTAGACTATTTTATGATTGCACATGGTAAAGAAAGTGCTTAAAGGCTCTTTTCCTATTTCAAAAGTTTTAGTTTTCGAGGGTAATAGCTACGTATGTTGAAAAAATGAAGATATTAGACTATTTTATGATTGCAAATGTTAAAGAATGTGATTAAAGGCTCTTTTCCTATGTCAAAAGTTTTAGTTTTTGAGGGTAATAGCTACGTATGTTGAAAAAATGAAGATATTAGACTATTTTATAATTGCAAATGGTAACGAATGTGATTAAAGGCTCTTTTCCTATGTCAAAAGTTTAGTTTTCGAGGGTAATAGCTACGTATGTTGAAAAAATGAAGATATTAGACTATTTTATAATTGCAAATGGTAACGAATGTGATTAAAGGCTCTTTTCCTATGTCAAAAGTTTTAGTTTTCGAGGTTAATAGCTACGTATGTTGGAAAAATGAAGATATTAGACTATTTTATGATTGCACATGGTAAAGAAAGTGCTTAAAGGCTCTTTTCCTATTTCAAAAGTTTTAGTTTTCGAGGGTAATAGCTACGTATGTTGAAAAAATGAAGATATTAGACTATTTTATGATTGCAAATGGTAAAGAATGTGATTAAAGGCTCTTTTCCTATGTCAAAAGTTTTAGTTTTCGAGGGTAATAGCTACGGTATGTTGAAAAAATGAAGATATTAGACTATTTTATGATTGCAAATGTAAAGAATGTGATTAAAGGCTCTTTTCCTATGTCAAAAGTTTTAATTTTCGAGGGTAATAGCTACGTATGTTGGAAACATGAAGATATTAGACTATTTTATGATTGCACATGGTAAAGAATGTGATTAAAGGCTCTTTTTCTATGGCAAAAGTTTTAGTTTTCGAGGGTAATAGCTACGTATGTTGAAAAAATGAAGATATTAGACTATTTTATGATTGCAAATGGTAAAGAATGTGATTAAAGGCTCTTTTCCTATGTCAAAAGTTTTAGTTTTCGAGGGTAATAGCTACGTATGTTGGAAAAATGAAGATATTAGACTATTTATGATTGCACATGGTAAAGAATGTGATTAAAGGCTCTTTTCCTATGTCAAAAGTTTTAGTTTTCGAGGGTAATAGCTACGTATGTTGGAAAAATGAAGATATTAGACTATTTTATGATTGCACATGGTAAAGAAAGTGCTTAAAGGCTCTTTTCCTATTTCAAAAGTTTTAGTTTTCGAGGGGTAATAGCTACGTATGTTGAAAAAATGAAGATATTAGACTATTTTATGAGGGCACATGGTAAGAATGTGATTAAAGGCTCTTTTTCTATGGCAAAAGTTTTAGTTTCGAGGGTAATAGCTACGTATGTTGAAAAAATGAAGATATTAGACTATTTTATGATTGCAAATGGTAAGAATGTGATTAAAGGCTCTTTTCCTGTGTCAAAAGTTTTAGTTTTCGAGGGTAATAGCTACGTATGTTGGAAAAAATGAAGATATTAGACTATTTTATGATTGCACATGGTAAAGAATGTGATTAAAGGCTCTTTTCCTATGTCAAAAGTTTTAGTTTTTGAGGGTAATAGCTACGTATGTTGGAAAAATGAAGATATTAGACTATTTTATGATTGCACATGGTAAAGAAAGTGCTTAAAGGCTCTTTTCCTAGTTCAAAAGTTTTAGTTTTCGAGGGTAATAGCTACGTATGTTGAAAGAATGAAGATATTAGACTATTTTATAATTGCAAATGGTAACGAATGTGATAAAGGCTCTTTTCCTATGTCAAAAGTTATAGTTTTCGAGGGTAATAGCTACGTATGTTCGAAAAATGGAGATATTAGACTATTTTATGATTGCACATGGTAAAGAATGTGATTAAAAGCTCTTTTCCTATGTCAAAAGTTTTAGTTTTCGAGGGTAATAGCTACGTATGTTGGAAAAATGAAGATATTAGACTATTTTATGATTGCAAATGGTAAAGAATGTGATAAAAGGCTCTTTTCCTATGTCAAAAGTTTTAGTTTTCGAGGGTAATAGCTACGTATGTTGGAAAAATGAAGATATTAGACTATTTTATGATTGCACATGGTAAAGAAAGTGCTTAAAGGCTCTTTTCCTAGTTCAAAAGTTTTAGTTTTCGAGGGTAATAGCTACGTATGTTGAAAAAATGAAGATATTAGACTCTTTTATGATTGCAACATGGTAAAGAATGTGATTAAAG
>NW_027066832.1:0-16746 GCF_032884065.1 Artemia franciscana
GTGGGCCCCATTCCTATCTTTAACTGGGACTAGTCTGGATTATATAATCCCTCTCAATCTACTAACATGCCAGTATAATATTTACTATTATGTCGTCTAGCTCCATCTTACAGATCCTCAGCAATTTTATCCATGGCCTCCACTTTACATCTCCTTAGTTCATGTTTTAATTTTCTCCACTTTCTTTACATTTCTTTTGTTTTCATATGATCTATCACTCATATAATTATTGTACAAACCCCTTCTAATCTCTATTGAACATAAAGCTTTGTCACTAATATTCTTAGTTGCAGTCTTAATACTTTTCCCTAAGGCACCATCAGCAACTTCACAAAGTGTTTTTCAAAAATTATTCCAGCCATCTTCCACATTGTCAAATTTAAACTCTCAAGTTTAGCATTCAACTGTTCATTGAAGGTCTCTCTCAAATTTCCGTCCTTGAGTCTACCAGCATCATAACTTTCCAGGAGGTAGTTACCCTTCCGAAATTTCAGCTTTAAATTAGCCTTAAACACTAATAGAAGATGATCTTTACTTTTAACATCAATAACAGCACTCCTGTACACCCTAGTATTTTGTATTGATCCTGCTAGTCTTCGGTTTACAATAACATAATCAATAAGGTTTGCTGTCTCACCAACGCGTGAGTACCATGTCAACTTATGGGCCATTTCATTATCTAACACCGTATTGGTTATAACTAGGTCGTTATACCTAAAAAAATTGCAATAGTCTGTGGCCATTACTGTTTTCTTTTCCAACACCAAATTTGCCAGGGCTAGGATAGCATCTATCCCTATTTCTACCAACCTGAGTGTTAAAATCTCCAAGTAAAAACACCATATTTCTGCCTGGTACCCTGTCTATTTGCTCCTGTAACTGTAAGTAAAATTCATCTGAGTCACTACTATCTCCGTCAGTTGTTTCAACAGGGGCATATACTACTATAACTAATATTCTGAACTTTTTAGTCATAAAATTAGCAATTAGTATCCTATTATTAATACCTTTCCAGCCTAAACAAGACTTCCTTCTTCATTTTCCTCATTTTTCTGTATTTTCCTTATTCATCATGAGCCCTACTCTCTGTCTATTTACCCCGTCCTTCCTCTCTGAGTAAACAAATTCTATATCACAAAATTTTCTGCTTCCTACCCTTCGGATATGAGTTTCTGATACTTCTAATAAGTCCAGTTCGAATCATCTGAATTTGTCAGCCAAAATGTCAATACGATAGTCATTTCTTAACGTCGTATTATTCCAAGTTCAATTTGTATTTTCCTTTAATCGTTGAAATTATTTTAGCCTCAGGAAAAGCAATGATCTCAGATACCACTCCAGGAAAAGGATCAACATATCTTCTCAAGTCTACACTTACACGCTTAAGCCGGTCTAGAACCGGGTAGCAAGAAGTCCCTCGGGCCTCTAGTATGAGTAGAGGGTTTGCACAATCCTGGGCCAATTTCGGACTCAATATGGTTTTCAGCACTTGGTGTATCAAGAAGAGTCGAAATCCTTCGCAGATAGTCCAAAGCCTATTACCTCCGACTCATTATATAATCATAATTACCAATATTATGCTACTACGGGGAGGCAGTCAATAGTAGACAAATTAGCTAGGAAGAGGTGTTTCAGCCCGAAAACACTCATCAAAACAGACCAGGCCCAGAATAATTCCCGCAACAAGTACAAGTAATTACTTTTAGTAATCAAATCGATTCATATCTCATTTCATTGCCTCTGTTCTTAGTACTTTCACGGATGAAACCTCCTCAAATCCCATTTTATTATCATTTTGCTTGGCACTTTTACAGATCAAACCGAATAAAACCCCTTTTATTTCCCCGGCTCGTGACGCTTCCGCTAATCGATTCAATCCCCATTTCATTTTTATTCTACTTGCTAATTTCACTTACCAAACTGTTTGAAAGCCTGCTTTTTCACATTCAGTGTTCTTGGTAATTTAACAAGTCAAATTGGTTCAAATACTCATTTCATTTTCATGGTTCTTTATACTTTTATTGATACAACCGATTCTAATTTCGTCTCATTTTCACTATTCTTTGTACTCTTATAGATAAAACCGAATAAAACACACTTTCGTTTTCACGATTCTTGGTAATTCTAATGATCAAACTGATTCAAACCTCTTCTCATTTTTATTCTTCTTGCTGCTTTTACTGATCAAACTGTTTCATCCCCCGCTTCATTTTCAGTGTTCTTAGTAATTTAACCGGTTAAAGTGATTCAAACACTTATTTCATCGTCTCTGTGGCTGTTACTTCTATTATATAGTCAAATCTGTTCAAATCTCATTTCATTGTTTCTGTTCATGATACTTTTTCTGATCAAACTGATTAAAACTCCTGTTTATTTTCACAGGTCTTGGTACTTTAGCTGATGAAATCGATTCCAACCACCTCACTATTTAACAACAAAATCCGCGTTTGCTATAGTGATTCACAAGGTGAGTTAAACGGCTAATCATTAAATCTTTTTAGGTAAATCATAAATCCCATCATTGCTCTTTTATTTGATCTGCTGCATTTAATTTGTGTAAGGATGTTTTGTAGCTTTTCTCCATGATGTAGGTCTTGTTTTTAGAAGTCTGTTCGCACATAAAAATAAAAAATAGATTTAGGCTTTTAAAAAGTAAAAGGGTCGCTTAAGAAGAAAAAAGTTGAAATGCAGCAAAAAAAATAATTTACAATGAAGGATTTTTACAGAGGGTAATATTGCCAATCATAGGTAGCGTAATAGTCCTTTGTCTTTTTGAAAACTAAAGGTCTAATATTCCCATATATATCAACAGCAAATACTATATATAAGCAATAGGCGAATTGGCTAATTTACATTCCTTTCCCCAAAGCCTTTTAGGGGGGGGGGACTCCCCAGATAAAAAATGAATGAACGATACATTGTGCTCATATTTCTCTTAACTTATTCACCGCTATTGCGCTGCCTCTGAAAGAGAGAAAAGTTTTACTTTTAGTGTTAAAAAAGACAAAAGGCAGTCAGATGGACCTTTCAGAGATTGTTGAGTGAAACGTTGAACTGAATCCCAACATGGCATGTGCATATTGTTTGTCAAAAGTGTGCACACTAAGAATGACCGAGTGTATTAATTTGAAACTTCCAGGAGATGACAAGGGAGATAATCAATCATAGGTATTGCAATAGCTCTGTGTATGTAATGAGTAATTTCGGCACAATATATTATTTTTTTTCACCAAGGCACTTCATATAGAAGGAGTTGTCGAAAAAACTTTCAAAGGAATTCATTCTATTGGAAATGGAAAGTTTATGTGCCCTCTTTAAGAGTCAAAAGTTATTAAAGATTAACCAACCCCCTTCTCATGTCCATAAGATCCTCAAGCACATGCAATCAAACTATTGAAATAGCAACCAGGTTCAGCATAATTGAATATTAATTGAAAAAACTATTAACTATGTATTTTGAGATGTCAACCTCCCTAGCCCACAGGGCAAGGGTTTTAAGCTATTCAACTCACCAATTGTTTATCAATAGTATTTTTTCAAACAGTTCGTTGTAACAACCGTTAGTAAGGAGTGATCCGGCTCAATAGTAAACGAAACTCTAAAAAATGGGATTTTGATACTAATAGATACATCAAAAGAATCAGAACTTTATGCTGATTTAAAATATATAGGTTTCATCAAATTTAGTCTTACTTATCAAAAGTTACAAGCCTGAGAAAATTTGCCTTATTTCGGAGAATAGGGGGAAACACCCCCTAAAAGTCATAGAATCTTAACGAAAATTACACCATCATATTCAGCGTATCAGAGAACTCTATTTTAGAATTCCAGTTTTTCAAGCTCCTATCTGCAAAAATGTGGAATTCCTTTTTTTTTGCCAGAAGACCATCACGGGTGCGTGTTTTTTTTTTCTTTTCCCCAGGGGTGATCGTTTCGACTCAGTGGCCCTAGAATGTTGCGAGAGGGCTCAGTCTAACGGAAATTGAAAGTTCTGGCGCCCTTTTTAAGTGACCTAAAATTTGGGGGCACCTAGACCCCCTCCCACGCTTATTTTTTTCCCAAAGTCAATGGTTCAAAATTCTGAGATAGCCATTTCGTTCAGCATAGTCAAAAAACCTAATAACTATTTCTTTGGGGACGACTTACTCCCTCACAGTCCCCGGGGGAGGGGCTACAAGTTACAAACTTTTCACCAGTGTTTATATATAGTAATGGTTATTGGGAAGTGTACAGGCGTTTTCAGGGAGATTTTTTTTTTGATTGGGGAGGGGTGAGGGTAGGGGGCTACATGGTAGGAAATTTCTATGGAGGAATTTGCCATGGGAGGAGAGATTTTCCATAAAGGGGGCACAGGATTTTCTAATATTATTTAAAACAAAAAAAAATGAAAAGATAAATATGAAAAGGATTTATCAACTGAAAGTAAAGAGCAGCATTAAAACAAAACAAACGAAAATTATCACGAATACGACGGTTCATCTCCTCCTAAATACCGGCTCTTTACACTCAAGTATTTTTAGTGATTTCAGCTATTACTCCTACGGCCTTTGTGATTCAGGGGTTATTCTTAAGGAATTGGGACAAAACTTAAGCTTTAGCGTAAAGAGCAATGTATTAAAGAGGGGGCAACCCCCCTTATATACGTAATAAAATATATGAATATAAAAGTTCGTTACGAAAGTTAATTTGGAAGTTATGTATATTTTTTATTAATACAAACTTTCGTAAGAAATCAAAAGTTATAGTTGCCTTTTTAAGTAACCAAAAGATTGAAGGACAACTAAGCCTTCTCCCCCACTCCTTCTTTCTCAAAATCGTCCGATCAAATCTAAGAAAAAGCCATTTAGCCAAAAAAAATATATGCAAATTTCGTTCTAAGTATTCATGTACGGAGAGCCAAAATCAAAACATGCATTAATTCCAAAACGTTCAAAAATTAAATTAAAAAAAGAAGTTTTTTTAACTGAAAGTAAGAAGCGACATTAAAACTTAAAACGAACAGAAATTATTCCGTATATGAAAGGGGCTGTTCCCGCCTCAACGCCCCACTCTTTACGCTAAAGTTTTTCACTGTTTTAAAGAGTAGATTTGAGAGAAAAAGTCAAACTTTAGCGTTAAGAGCGGGGCGTTCAAGAGGGAACAGCCCCTTTCATATACGGAGTAATTTCTGTTCGTTTTAAGTTTTAATGTCGCAGCTTACTTTCATTTAAAAAACAACTTGTTTCTTTTTTATTTAATTTTACAGAAAGGTGGGCGTGTTTGACGTTTAGTGTCCAAAAAGACGACGGGTGGCAATCAGGTAAATTTCTCAAAGAATTTTTGGGGAATCTTCAACTAAATCAAGTTAAAAGGGTATAGCTCAGGAATGACTGAGTCTATTCATTTGGTGTATCCAGGAAAGGATAAGGAGGAGATTAATTAACCGAAAAGGCAATATTTTTCATGCTACTACTACTACTACTACTGCTACTGTCACTCCTACAACTACTACCACTACTGCTACTGCTACCATTCCTACTACTACAATTACTGCTTTTGTAGCGATAATATAAAGGCTGGGTATACTAAAGTGAAAATTTGAGGAAACATTGAGGGAAAGGTTATAAAAACATACTATGTGCATACGGATTGTTAAGAGCATACAAATTGGTGTACATATGGTGCATCAACAATATCTTTTAAACGGCTTACCGTATTAAGCTCACATTTCTGGCCATTATGAAGGGATGTTCAACAGGTCATAAGTTGTTGGTTGAATACTACTACTTCAATTAAAAATGTCGTTTTTACTGTTAGTACTCTTACTAATACAACATTATTATTGCTACTACTACTATTTCTACTTTGATGCTAGTATGTTGAGCCTAAGGATATTAAGGTGAAAATTTGAGAGAATATAGAGGGGAAATTTGAATTAAATCAAAATACACTATGTGCATACTGATTCATGAAAGGGGTTATCTCAGGAATGGATTAGGATACTAAATCGGAACTTTCAGGGAATACTTATCGGAGTAGATGAATTGACCAAAAGACAATATGTGCATGCTACTACTAATACTATTACCAATACTAGCACTTCTACTACAACTACTCCAACAACTACTTTTTTTTGTTATAAGCACTATTAACACTAAGCGTATTAAGATGCAAATTTTAGGAAGTTTTGAGGGGGAAGTTAAACTAAATTAAAGCGCAACTATGGATTAACTGATTGTCAAAAGGACATAACGGGAATATCATAGCAGTGGTTAATTATATTCACTTGGAACCTTCAGGGTACTACTGTTACTACTAGTGCCAGTGCTACTGCTGTTAAAATAGCCAGTAGTCCTAAAACTAGTACCTATAGTACCTATACCTATATTCCTGCTACTGTTACAGTGACTACTATTACCACTATGGCCAAGAGGGTGAATGTGGAATTTTCAGGTAAAATAGAGGATCAAAATTGAATTGAATCACAAAACACCGTCTGCATGCAGGTTGTCAAAAGGGCATGTCAGCTATATTTTAGAAATGACCTTGTGTGTGAAGTCGCAACTTACAGGTCTTGTTGTGGGAGATGTTGAATTCATTAATAGACCATATTTGCCTCCTCCTACTACTTAGTATTGTCACTGCTATCACTGCCACTGCTACTACTGCTTCAACATCTAATGTTACGACTAATTCTACTGCTCCTAAAGGTATTAAGGTGGAAAATTGGGAGAATGTTGAAGCGAGGTTAAACTAGATCAAAACACGCAATGCGTATATAGGTTGTGAAGAAAATTAATCAGCAATGCCTCAGGAACAGTTTATGGCATTAAGTCGAAACTTTCAGCGGGACCTAAGGGTTGTGCTGGAAAAAAAAATCAAAGATGCTGTGTGCACACCGCTATTAATGCTACTGCTACTATAACAACTATTGTTACTACTGAAGCTAAAGGTGTTAGGGTGAAGCTTTCAAGAAGGGTTTTAGTAGATGCTGAAATAAAATCAAACTATGATGAAGTAGACCGTCAAAAGGGTGTAATGGCAATATCAATATTCAAGGAACGAATTTCAATTGAAAATTGGAACTTTCACGATATGCTCTGGCGGATTTTGAACTAACCAAAAGCCACTATGTGTATACTAATGCCATTACGATCCTTGTAACTAATGAGGCTATGGGTATTAAGGTAAAACTCTTAGGGAGCGTATCAGGAGGGGGCCAATTGGATGAAAAACTATGTGAATGTAGGTTTCGTAATTCGTAGGCAGGGCAGCGCTATCATATAAAATATTAAAGGTGCTCGTTCGACTGGAAGGAAAAGTTCTACTGCACTTTTGAATAGTCAAAAGAAATTGGAGGACAAGCAGCCCCCTCCAAAGACCAATGATTCTACAAAAACATCAAATGAACATTTTGATAGAGTTATTTTATTCACCATAGTTGAAAGATCTAGTAACTATGTCTGTGGGGATGTTGGGAAATTCAACCCTCAGAGCAGGGACTGTAAGCTCCCCAATTAACCCATTTTTGTATCTAGGATTTGTTATTGGGAGAAAGAATATGTTTGACCATAGGTGTTCAAAAGGACCAAGCGCATTCAAGTGAAGCTTTCAGAGAATGTGGATGGGAAAGTTGAACTAAATCAAAACGTTTTACGTGGATTCTGTATGTCATTAAATAATAAAAAACAAGTTTTTTTTAATACAAGTAAAGAGCGGCATTAAAACGTAAAACGCATATTATTCCGTATATGAAAAAGGTTGTTTCCTCCTCAACGCCCCGCTCTTTACGCTAAAATTTAACTCTTTGTCACAGCTCCACATTTTAAAACAATAAAAAAGCTTTAGCGTAAAGAGCGAGGCGTTGCGGAGGGAACAACCCCTTTCAAATACGGAATAATTTCTTTTCATTATAATTTGTAATATCGCTCCTTACTTGCAGTTAAAAAACACGTTTTTTATTTAATTTCTGAACGTTTTTGAATTAACACATGTTTTGATTTTTGCTCACCGCACATGAATAATTAAAAATAAATTTGTATATTAATTTTTTTTGCTAAATTGGTTTCTCATAGTTCTGGTTGGGCGATTTTGATAAGAAAAATGGGTGGGGTAGGAGGCCTAGTTGCCCTCCAACTTCTTTTAATTAAAAATGCAACTAGATTTTTTATTTTGTGTACGAACGTTTTTGTCAGTAATAAACATACATACCTTACAAATTAACTTACGTAACGAACTTCCATATTCACGTATTTTTATCACTTATATGAGAGGGTTTGCCCCCTTGTCAATACCTCACTTTTTACACTAAAGCTTGAATTTCATCCTGAATCTTCAAGAATGACCCCTGAATCACAAACGCTGTAGAATAAATAGTTGAAATTACTAAAAACACTTTAGCGTAAACAGCAAGGTATTGTGGAGGAGACAAACTCCTTTATATGCGTAATATTTTATGTTCGTTTTAAGTTTTAATGCTACTCATTACTTTTGGGTGAAAAAATTATTTATTTCCTCATCGTTTTGTTTCTTGCATAATGCTAGAAAATCCTGTGCCCCCTTCATGGAAATTCTCTTTCCTCATGATAAATTCCTCCATGGAAAGATCCTCCCACGTAATCCTCTACCCTTGACCCCCCCCCCACCCCAGCGCGAAGAAGTCCTCCTGAAAACGTCTTTACACTTCATAATAACCATTACTATATAATGAAAATAAGAAATCACTAATGCAACAGCACAAACACACAAAAAAAGCCGTCCCCAAAGACATAGTTATTAGGTTTTCGACTAAGTTTAACTGAATAGATATCTTAAAATTTGATGTGGTTACTTTGGGGAGGAAAATGTGCATGGGAGGGGGCTTAGGTGCCTCCAATATTTTTGTTACTTAAAAAATGCACTAGAGCTTTTCATTTCCGTTATAATGAGCTCTCTCACGACATTCTAAGACCACTGGGTCGATACGATCACCCCTATGTAAGAAAAACCAAATAAACAGGCATCCGTGATCTGTCTTCTGGCAAAAAAATGCAAAATTCCACATTTTTGTAGATGGAAGCTTGAAACGTCTACAGTAGGGTTCTCTGATACGCTGAATCTGATGGTGTGAATCTGCTAAAAAAAATCAATTTATTTTAATTATTTTATACTGCCCTAAAGGCACAAAGGCATAAAACCCCTCCTCCGACTGTTCCAACAAGGAAAAACCGAAAGTATTGATGAAAAGGGTGAACTTTACCTTCTTTTCAAAACCCAGTGGTCCCTTCCTCTTTCCTGTGATAAAAACTTCTTTGACTTGGTTCAAAAATGCCTCATTGTTACACATTTTCATAAGTCATCTTTTATTAAGAAAATTTAAATGGGTTCAGTTTTAACATATTAAGCTTAAGACGGAAATCCTGGGTTTGTTTGAAACCTTAACTTTGTTTTAAGAGAACTTAGATTTTTTGTTTCCTCAAAGTTTTTTTTATTGATTACAAAAAAAAACAATGCCATTGCATTTGCAAAAGTAGTTGGTTTAGTTTACTAGTAAAAGTTAAGCTAGATTTGATAAAACTAGAAAAGAAAAGTCAGCTAATATTTTCATTTATTTTTTGTATCTAACTTGTGGATGTTTTTGGTCTTTGGTGCTGGATCTGGGTGGGATGATAAACTAGTTGCTATTTCTGAAAGAAAAGTATAAGTTTCCTCTCCTATCGATTCCCCTCCCATTTTCTTTGCTCCAAAGTATTTTCAGTCAGACAACCAATGCTTTTTGAAATGACTTTGTTGAAAAAAAATGAAAATTTTTGAACATAGAGGATGTTTTGTATTCACATAGCATGTCACTTAGATTTAGGCTAATAATATTAAAAACGTTATAATTTTACGGTTTTACACAAAAATTCTATTATTGGTATGGTTGCCATTTATAATTTTTAAATTCTAATATTCTAAAATTTTAGTGTTTTGGTGTTACAATGCACAAATGTTCTAAAATTCATTCCGACTCGAGTGTCACAAGGATTTTTGTTTCGAATTGCACATTTACGTTTTTTGCAGAGAAATAAGTAAGCGTTTTATTTTGAATTATGTGATGAAATGATTTTAGCTTCTTTACGATAGTTTAATCATCCTAGACACAGAGAAGAAAATAATTTTTTTTTTAATCTGCTTTTACTATACATTTCGTATTAAGCGTTATAATTTATGATTGTTATTGTTATTTTTTTTATTGTTCTGTTTCTAGCTTGTTGCAAATACAAAAGAAGAAATAAAATCGGAATACTTCTTAAGATGTAAAGGCAAAGATTGCTCAAATATGTAACGTAGTAGCCAAAACAATGAAAACGCAGGAAGTCAGATTCATTCGATTGCTAATTTCAAATTAGTATCTGAATCCTAGGACGTTTAAAGGCGGGATAACAGCTATTTGATTCCGTACCAGCTTGAAATCGAGAAATAAGATGGATGAAAACATCTTTCATCCATCTTAAGTATCTTTAAGTATCTTAAGTATCGTTAAGTATCTTTTTGTACATAGGTTGGAGCAGCCATCGATGCTTCCCAAAGAAAATAAAGTTGAAGTTTTTGAATTTTGAGTAAATATAATTGTTATCTTTTCAGTTTGTTCTCATTGTTTATCTTCTCAGTCAACCGACTGAGTCGAGTTTTGGCTAATTCGGTTGGTTTTGCAGTAGAGCTATTCATATCTAAATTTGACTTGATTTTCGAACATCCCTAAGACATAACACTGTCACTGGGTAGAAGTGCATTAAGAAAGCTGAAAAAGTTTCGATTCTTCGTGGACACCATGATTTCAAAACATCAATTTAATTTCTCGCTTACAATAAGTATATTTTATTTTTATTTTCTCTTCTTTGTAAATGAGATATACTCTAACCACACAACAAGTGCATGGAAACCGTGTAAAATAGTGGCATTTGGGTTGTAAGGTATTATAATGGGCTTTATGAGGATAGTTAAGACCAGTATTTGTTTTAGGAAAGAATAGTGTTCCTTAATCTAGAAATTTATTATAGATTTGAAGTTCAGGAATAGTAAAAAAGCAATTACGCTACTCGTCATTTCATCCTACCTTTTCCAGACTAAGACTTTTTTCAATTGCTGAAGATATTACCTATACAAAAAAAAACGAAATTCACCACAAAAAGTAGAGGACCTACTATATTTTAAAGAACGTTTGTAAAGTAGCAGGCGGTTTATCTTTTAAGTAATTTATTTTAAACAAAAGGTTATGGCCTGTAAGTAAGGCCATTGTAAGTAAAGGCTATTTTCGTCTGTGCTCAGAATCCTCATTCTTATGCTATCATTTCGACTAAATTATGCAAGTTGCCCATTGTTTACATACAATTTTATTATTGGTGAAGCAGGCATGTTTATCCTGGGTATCCAAAAAGGGTAAGAGTATTAAAGAGTTGCTTTTGGGGAATCGTGAGATGGTGGATGAACTAAGTCAAAACACACTTGGGCATACAAGCTGTCAAAAGGGCGTATTTGCAATGTCTCAAGAACAGCTGAGGGAGACATGTTGAAACTTTTAGGACATGTTAAGTGTGACGTAAAACTAAATAAGAAAAAACTATGTTAGTCTAGGTTCTCAAAAAAGTATATCTGCAATAGATCATAAATGGCTAAGGGTATTAAATCTAAACTTTCACAGCAATTCTAGGGTAAAACTTTCAGGGAATGTCGAAAGACAGGTTAGATTAAATCAGATGATTCTAGGTATTTAATATGGTGTATATGTAATATCTGAGGAACATCTAAGGTATTAAGCAGAAACTTTCAAGGCATTGAGAGCGGGAATGTTGAGTAAAATTAAATTACACTGTGCATTAAGGTTAACACAAGGGCAAAACTACAAAATCTCAGAATCAGCTAAGAGAATCTAGTCGAAGCCTTCAGGGAATATTTAGGAACATCTTAAGTAAGATCGAGACTCTATCTTCATTGAGGATTCCAAATGGTCGTATCTGTATTGTTAAAAGAATGACTTATTGTATCTTGTAGGAATTTTAAGAGAATGTTGAGAAGATTTTGAGCAAAATCAGAAAAGATTATGTATACCCAAGTTGTAAAAGTGCGTATTTGTATTATCTCAGGAAAAATTAAGAGTATTAAGTTGAAATTTTCAGAGAATGTTGAGTGAAGGGTGTTGAACCAAACTAAAATAAACTTCGTACATTCAGGTTGTCAAAGGGCTTACCGTATCTGCAATGTCTTAGGAATGACTAAGAGTTTTAAGTAGAGACCCTTCTGGCTTGTCGATGAGGATGTTAAATTCAATCAAAAGACATTATGTTCACCCATGTTGTCAAAGGGCGTCACTGTGAAATCTCAATATCAACTGAGGATGCTAAATTTCAGGGAGTACTGAGTAAAATTCACAGACGTTATCTACATTTTGGTTTTCAATTGGGCCTACTTGGAATATGTTAGGAACAGCTCTGGGTATTAGGCTAAAACTTTTAATGGATACCAACAGAGGATGTTGTATTAAATCAGAAGACAGTGTCAAATGACATTGCATCCAGTTTGTCAAAAGACTTGCATGTGATATTTCAGGAAAGGCTAAGGGTGAATTTATGTTGATAAGTTTATTGAACTCTGGCTAGTTTTAAGAAAACACATTTCAGTGTTTTTAATTTAATAATTTTTTTTCTTGAAATTTGAATAGCCAAAAGGGTATCATAAAAAATTGTGGGCATTTTAAAGGAGGCTTAGAACAGGATGTCCAGCTTTTCAATAAATATAAGGTGATTTTCCATAAAATTTGTTGAGTCGCAACATTTATTACAAGTAAACTATCAAATTTTCTTCGCTATTTAATTACTTCTCTGAATCAAACAGTTCGTGGTAACGAACTGTAGTAAGGAGCGACCCGGCTCAATAGTAACCAAAACTCTAAAAAATTGAATTTTGATATCAATAGCTACATCAAAAGAATCGCATTTACAAACTTTGACCAGTGCTTACATAGTAATGGTTATTGGGAAGTGTACAGACGTTTTCAGGGGGGATTTTATTTTGTTTGGGGGCGGGGCTGAGGGGAGGGGGCTATGTTGGAGGATCTTTCCATGGAGGAGTCTGTCATGGGGAAGAAAAATTCAATAAAAAGGGCGTAAGATTTTCTAGCATTACTATAAGAAAACAATGAAAAATAAACATGAAAACGTTTTTTCAAATGAAAGGAAGGAGAAGCATTGAAACTTAAAACGAACAGAGATTATTACGCATATGAGGGGTTCTAAAAATACTTTAGCATAAAGAGCGAGGTATTTAGGAGGAGATAAATACCTCGCTCTTTATGCTAAAGTATTTTTAGTTATTTCAACTATTTATTCTACGGCCTTTCTGATTCAGGGGTCATTCTTAAAGAATTGGGACAAAACTTACGATTTAGTTTAATAAGCGAGGTATTAACGAGGGTACAAACCCCCTCGTATACGTAATAAAAATATAAGATCATGAAAGTTTGTTACGTAAGTTAATTCTTAAGTTACGTATATTTTTTACTAATCAAAACATTCGTTAAAAATTAAAAGTTCTAGTTGCCTCTTTAAGTAACCGAAAAATTGGAGGGCAACTAGACCTCCTTCTCCACCCCTTATTTCTAAAAATCGTCTGATCAAAACTAAGAGAAAGCCATTTAGCCAAAAAAAGGATTAATATACAAATTTCATTTGAATAATTTATGTGCGGAGAGCCAAAACCAAACATGCATTAATTCAAAAACGTTCAGAAATTAAATAAAAAAAAACTAATTTTTTTAGCTGAAAGTAAGGAGCGACATTAAAACTTAAAATGAACAGAAATTACTCCATATGAAATGGGTTGTCCCCTCCGCAATCCCTTGCTCTTTACGCTAAAGTTTGACTCTTTGCCGCAATTCTACTTTTTAAAACAATTAAAATCTTTAGCGTAAAGAGCGAGGGATTGCGGAGGGGACAACCCATTTCATATACGGAGTAATTTCTGTTCGTTTTAAGTTTTAATGTCGCCTCTTACTTTCAGCTAAAAAAAATAGTTTTTTTATTTAATCACACAATAAGTCATGGATCACAAAAGAGAGTAAGGATCTCATGAATCACGAGTTGAGCTCTAGAAAGCGGGGTTTCAAAATGAATTTCATGGAATTAATTAATTACATGAATTTTTCATGAAAATACTAAAATTCTAGAATGCTAAAATTTTTAAATTATAGAAACTTGTTCTCTAGAACAAGCTGTTGCCGGTTAGGCGTTGACGACAATGAAGCATTTATATTGGCAACCATATCAATTATAGACTTTTTGGTGTAAAACCGAGAAATTATAACGTTGTTAATATTATTGGCCTAAATCTAAGTGACATGTTATATGAGTACAAAGCATCCTCGTTTTAACACATAGAGGGTTATCGGAGAGTTACTTGCTGTAGTCTCCTCTGATTGGCTAATTGCTAAGTAGCTATAGTTACCTGGCGTATAGGATTCAGACAGTTGAACTTTATCACTTTCTGTTTATTAAATAAAAAAAACCAGTTTTTTAACTGAAAGTAAGGAGTGACATTAAAACTTAAAATGAACAGAAATTACTTCGTATATGAAAGAGGCTGCTTCCTCATCAACGCCCCGCTCTTTACGCTAAAGTTTGACTCTTTCTCTCAATTCTTCTTTTTAAAACAGTAAAAAACTTTAGCGTAAAGAGCGGGGCGTTTATGAGGAAGCAGCCTCTTTCACATACGAAGTAATTTCTGTTCGTTTTAAGTTTTAATGTCGCTCCTTACTTTCAGTTAAAAAAACTTGTTTTTTTAATTTAATTTCTGAATGTTTTTGAATCAATGCTTGTTTTGATTTTTGCTCTCCGCAGAGGAATAATTAAAACGAAATTTGCATTTTTTTTTTTTGCTAAATGGCTTTCTCATAATTTTGATCGAATGATTTTGAGAAAAAAAGAGCGGGGGAGGAAGCCTAGTTGCCCTCCGATTTTTTGGTAAATTAAAAAGGCAACTAGAACTTTTAATTTTTTACGAATCTTTTTATTAGTAAAAGATTTACGTAACGCATAAATTAGCTTACATAAAGAACTTTTGTATTCTCATATTTTTATTACATATATGAGGGGGTTCGCCCCCTCGTCAGTACCTCGCTCTTTACACTAAAGCTTAAATTTTGTCCCAATTCATTAAGAATGACCCCTGAATCACAAAAGCCGTAGAATAAATAGTTGAAATTACTAAAAATACTTTAGCGTAAAGAGCGAGGTATTAGGAGGAGGTGATCCCCTTATATGGGTAATAATTTCTGTTTGTTTTAAGTTTTAATGCTGTTCCTTACTTCCAGCTGAAAGAACGTTTTCATATTTTATTTTTTCATTGTTTTTTTTTTAAATAATGCTAGTAAATCCTGCGCTCCCTTCATGGGGATTTTCTTCCCCCATGACAAATTGTCGATGGAAAGTTCCCCCAGCATATCACCCTCTTCTCAACCCCTCCCCCAACCAAAAAAATCCTCCTGAAAACGCCTGTACGCTTCCCAATAACCATTACTACATGTAAGCACTGGTCAAAGTTTGTAACTTGTTGCCCCTCCCACGGGGACTGTGGGGGATTAAGTCGTCCCCAAAGACATAGTTATAAGGTTTTTCGACTACGTTGAATAAAATGGCTATCTCAGAATTTTGATCCGTTGACTTTGGTAAAATAATTAGCGTGGGAGGGGGCCTAGGTGCCCTCCAATTTTTTGGTCACTTAAAAATGGCACTAGAACTTTTCATTTCCGTTAAAATGAGCCCTCTTGCAACATTCTAGGACAACTGGGTCGATACGATCACCCCTGGGAAAAAAAACAAAAAAAAAAACAAATAAACACGCATCCGTGATCTGCCTTCTGGCAAAAAATACAAAATTCCACATTTTTGTAGATAGGAGCTTGAAACTTCTACGGTAGGGTTCTCTGATACGTTGAATCTGATGGTGTGATTTTCGTTAAGATTCTATGACTATTAGGGGGCGTTTCCCCCTATTTTCTAAAATAACGCAAATTTTCTCAGGATCGTAACTTTTGATGAGTAAGACTAAACTTGATGAAACTTATATATTTAAAATCAGCATTAAAATGCGATTCTTTTGATGTAAGTATTGGTATCAAAATTCTATTCTTTAGAGTTTTGGTTACTATTGAGCCGGGTCGCTCCTTACTACAGTTCGTTACCACGAACTGTTTGATGACTATTTTCTGTTCGAGACAATAGTCATCCTGAACTTAGCATATGAATTTTGAGTATCATATGATGCTCAAGAAACATCATAAGAGAAGTGTATACTCCTTGCGCTGCTTAAATTTTGAAGCGGTATTATGTTACCGACATTTTTCTCATTAATGTTTGTTTATGTGTTAATTTAATTGTGTCTAAAGTTTAATTTTTTTTAGATTTCACAGTCGCATTTGGGACTTAGAAGATAGACATATGACAGATCTGCGTCGATTTGGTTTCCTGCTGTTCCGAGATGGATTGTGGAGAATTTACAATTGTGTGTAATGATCAGATATTAAAAAAAAAATTCTTGGAAATAGTATTAATCTATGACTCACTAATTTATAGAGAAATTAATTTTGAAAATTTCCAAGAGATCAGTTTTCCAATGGAAAGTAAAGAGCTACATTAAACCAAAGACGACAGAAATAAAGTAGAACAATAATTCTTCAAGCATAAAAATGATCATATATCTCTATCAATTTATAAATGAAACCTAAAAGGAGCAGAAATCACAATAAATAACCAA
>NW_027066833.1:0-16738 GCF_032884065.1 Artemia franciscana
TAGATTCAAATCTATTTGAATCTAGAATCAAACTTTCTGTTTGATTCTAATAGAATCAATAGAATAGCACTAGTTCGTATGTGACGTCTTGCATATGGTTCTAGAATTCTAATCTATTGATTCTAGACCAGCTAGAATCAATAGTAGATAGAACAGTGAAAGTTTGATTCTAGCTAGTCTATCTACTATTTCTATGAGTCATATGCAAGACGTCATTTTAGAAAAGACTTTTTCACTATTCAATAAATAGATTCAAATCTATTTGAATCTAGAATCAAACTTTCTGTTTGATTCTAATAGAATCAATAGAATAGCACTAGTTCGTATGTGACGTCTTGCATATGGTTCTAGAATTCTAATCTATTGATTCTAGCTAGTCTATCTACTATTTCTATGAGTCATATGCAAGACGTCATTTTAGAAAAGACTTTTTCACTATTCAATAAATAGATTCAAATCTATTTGAATCTAGAATCAAACTTTCTGTTTGATTCTAATAGAATCAATAGAATAGCACTAGTTCGTATGTGACGTCTTGCATATGGTTCTAGAATTCTAATCTATTGATTCTAGACCAGCTAGAATCAATAGTAGATAGAACAGTGAAAGTTTGATTCTAGCTAGTCTATCTACTATTTCTATGAGTCATATGCAAGACGTCATTTTAGAAAAGACTTTTTCACTATTCAATAAATAGATTCAAATCTATTTGAATCTAGAATCAAACTTTCTGTTTGATTCTAATAGAATCAATAGAATAGCACTAGTTCGTATGTGACGTCTTGCATATGGTTCTAGAATTCTAATCTATTGATTCTAGCTAGTCTATCTACTATTTCTATGAGTCATATGCAAGACGTCATTTTAGAAAAGACTTTTTCACTATTCAATAAATAGATTCAAATCTATTTGAATCTAGAATCAAACTTTCTGTTTGATTCTAATAGAATCAATAGAATAGCACTAGTTCGTATGTGACGTCTTGCATATGGTTCTAGAATTCTAATCTATTGATTCTAGACCAGCTAGAATCAATAGTAGATAGAACAGTGAAAGTTTGATTCTAGCTAGTCTATCTACTATTTCTATGAGTCATATGCAAGACGTCATTTTAGAAAAGACTTTTTCACTATTCAATAAATAGATTCAAATCTATTTGAATCTAGAATCAAACTTTCTGTTTGATTCTAATAGAATCAATAGAATAGCACTAGTTCGTATGTGACGTCTTGCATATGGTTCTAGAATTCTAATCTATTGATTCTAGCTAGTCTATCTACTATTTCTATGAGTCATATGCAAGACGTCATTTTAGAAAAGACTTTTTCACTATTCAATAAATAGATTCAAATCTATTTGAATCTAGAATCAAACTTTCTGTTTGATTCTAATAGAATCAATAGAATAGCACTAGTTCGTATGTGACGTCTTGCATATGGTTCTAGAATTCTAATCTATTGATTCTAGACCAGCTAGAATCAATAGTAGATAGAACAGTGAAAGTTTGATTCTAGCTAGTCTATCTACTATTTCTATGAGTCATATGCAAGACGTCATTTTAGAAAAGACTTTTTCACTATTCAATAAATAGATTCAAATCTATTTGAATCTAGAATCAAACTTTCTGTTTGATTCTAATAGAATCAATAGAATAGCACTAGTTCGTATGTGACGTCTTGCATATGGTTCTAGAATTCTAATCTATTGATTCTAGCTAGTCTATCTACTATTTCTATGAGTCATATGCAAGACGTCATTTTAGAAAAGACTTTTTCACTATTCAATAAATAGATTCAAATCTATTTGAATCTAGAATCAAACTTTCTGTTTGATTCTAATAGAATCAATAGAATAGCACTAGTTCGTATGTGACGTCTTGCATATGGTTCTAGAATTCTAATCTATTGATTCTAGACCAGCTAGAATCAATAGTAGATAGAACAGTGAAAGTTTGATTCTAGCTAGTCTATCTACTATTTCTATGAGTCATATGCAAGACGTCATTTTAGAAAAGACTTTTTCACTATTCAATAAATAGATTCAAATCTATTTGAATCTAGAATCAAACTTTCTGTTTGATTCTAATAGAATCAATAGAATAGCACTAGTTCGTATGTGACGTCTTGCATATGGTTCTAGAATTCTAATCTATTGATTCTAGCTAGTCTATCTCTATTTCTATGAGTCATATGCAAGACGTCATTTTAGAAAAGACTTTTTCACTATTCAATAAATAGATTCAAATCTATTTGAATCTAGAATCAAACTTTCTGTTTGATTCTAATAGAATCAATAGAATAGCACTAGTTCGTATGTGACGTCTTGCATATGGTTCTAGAATTCTAATCTATTGATTCTAGACCAGCTAGAATCAATAGTAGATAGAACAGTGAAAGTTTGATTCTAGCTAGTCTATCTACTATTTCTATGAGTCATATGCAAGACGTCATTTTAGAAAAGACTTTTTCACTATTCAATAAATAGATTCAAATCTATTTGAATCTAGAATCAAACTTTCTGTTTGATTCTAATAGAATCAATAGAATAGCACTAGTTCGTATGTGACGTCTTGCATATGGTTCTAGAATTCTAATCTATTGATTCTAGCTAGTCTATCTACTATTTCTATGAGTCATATGCAAGACGTCATTTTAGAAAAGACTTTTTCACTATTCAATAAATAGATTCAAATCTATTTGAATCTAGAATCAAACTTTCTGTTTGATTCTAATAGAATCAATAGAATAGCACTAGTTCGTATGTGACGTCTTGCATATGGTTCTAGAATTCTAATCTATTGATTCTAGACCAGCTAGAATCTAGTAGATAGAACTAAAGTTTGATTCTAGCTAGTCTATCTACTATTTCTATGAGTCATATGCAAGACGTCATTTTAGAAAAGACTTTTTCACTATTCAATAAATAGATTCAAATCTATTTGAATCTAGAATCAAACTTTCTGTTTGATTCTAATAGAATCAATAGAATAGCACTAGTTCGTATGTGACGTCTTGCATATGGTTCTAGAATTCTAATCTATTGATTCTAGACCAGCTAGAATCAATAGTAGATAGAACAGTGAAAGTTTGATTCTAGCTAGTCTATCTACTATTTCTATGAGTCATATGCAAGACGTCATTTTAGAAAAGACTTTTTCACTATTCAATAAATAGATTCAAATCTATTTGAATCTAGAATCAAACTTTCTGTTTGATTCTAATAGAATCAATAGAATAGCACTAGTTCGTATGTGACGTCTTGCATATGGTTCTAGAATTCTAATCTATTGATTCTAGCTAGTCTATCTACTATTTCTATGAGTCATATGCAAGACGTCATTTTAGAAAAGACTTTTTCACTATTCAATAAATAGATTCAAATCTATTTGAATCTAGAATCAAACTTTCTGTTTGATTCTAATAGAATCAATAGAATAGCACTAGTTCGTATGTGACGTCTTGCATATGGTTCTAGAATTCTAATCTATTGATTCTAGACCAGCTAGAATCAATAGTAGATAGAACAGTGAAAGTTTGATTCTAGCTAGTCTATCTACTATTTCTATGAGTCATATGCAAGACGTCATTTTAGAAAAGACTTTTTCACTATTCAATAAATAGATTCAAATCTATTTGAATCTAGAATCAAACTTTCTGTTTGATTCTAATAGAATCAATAGAATAGCACTAGTTCGTATGTGACGTCTTGCATATGGTTCTAGAATTCTAATCTATTGATTCTAGCTAGTCTATCTACTATTTCTATGAGTCATATGCAAGACGTCATTTTAGAAAAGACTTTTTCACTATTCAATAAATAGATTCAAATCTATTTGAATCTAGAATCAAACTTTCTGTTTGATTCTAATAGAATCAATAGAATAGCACTAGTTCGTATGTGACGTCTTGCATATGGTTCTAGAATTCTAATCTATTGATTCTAGACCAGCTAGAATCAATAGTAGATAGAACAGTGAAAGTTTGATTCTATTTCTACTATTTCTATGAGTCATATGCAAGACGTCATTTTAGAAAAGACTTTTTCACTATTCAATAAATAGATTCAAATCTATTTGAATCTAGAATCAAACTTTCTGTTTGATTCTAATAGAATCAATAGAATAGCACTAGTTCGTATGTGACGTCTTGCATATGGTTCTAGAATTCTAATCTATTGATTCTAGACCAGCTAGAATCAATAGTAGATAGAACAGTGAAAGTTTGATTCTAGCTAGTCTATCTACTATTTCTATGAGTCATATGCAAGACGTCATTTTAGAAAAGACTTTTTCACTATTCAATAAATAGATTCAAATCTATTTGAATCTAGAATCAAACTTTCTGTTTGATTCTAATAGAATCAATAGAATAGCACTAGTTCGTATGTGACGTCTTGCATATGGTTCTAGAATTCTAATCTATATTGATTCTAGCTAGTCTATCTACTATTTCTATGAGTCATATGCAAGACGTCATTTTAGAAAAGACTTTTTCACTATTCAATAAATAGATTCAAATCTATTTGAATCTAGAATCAAACTTTCTGTTTGATTCTAATAGAATCAATAGAATAGCACTAGTTCGTATGTGACGTCTTGCATATGGTTCTAGAATTCTAATCTATTGATTCTAGACCAGCTAGAATCAATAGTAGATAGAACAGTGAAAGTTTGATTCTAGCTAGTCTATCTACTATTTCTATGAGTCATATGCAAGACGTCATTTTAGAAAAGACTTTTTCACTATTCAATAAATAGATTCAAATCTATTTGAATCTAGAATCAAACTTTCTGTTTGATTCTAATAGAATCAATAGAATAGCACTAGTTCGTATGTGACGTCTTGCATATGGTTCTAGAATTCTAATCTATTGATTCTAGCTAGTCTATCTACTATTTCTATGAGTCATATGCAAGACGTCATTTTAGAAAAGACTTTTTCACTATTCAATAAATAGATTCAAATCTATTTGAATCTAGAATCAAACTTTCTGTTTGATTCTAATAGAATCAATAGAATAGCACTAGTTCGTATGTGAAATCTTGCATATGGTTCTAGAATTCTAATCTATTGATTCTAGACCAGCTAGAATCAATAGTAGATAGAACAGTGAATGTTTGATTCTAGCTAGTCTATCTACTATTTCTATGAGTCATATGCAAGACGTCATTTTAGAAAAGACTTTTTCACTATTCAATAAATAGATTCAAATCTATTTGAATCTAGAATCAAACTTTCTGTTTGATTCTAATAGAATCAATAGAATAGCACTAGTTCGTATGTGACGTCTTGCATATGGTTCTAGAATTCTAATCTAATGATTCTAGACCAGCTAGAATCAATAGTAGATAGAACAGTGAAAGTTTGATTCTAGCTAGTCTATCTACTATTTCTATGAGTCATATGCAAGACGTCATTTTAGAAAAGACTTTTTCACTATTCAATAAATAGATTCAAATCTATTTGAATCTAGAATCAAACTTTCTGTTTGATTCTAATAGAATCAATAGAATAGCACTAGTTCGTATGTGACGTCTTGCATATGGTTCTAGAATTCTAATCTATTGATTCTAGCTAGTCTATCTACTATTTCTATGAGTCATATGCAAGACGTCATTTTAGAAAAGACTTTTTCACTATTCAATAAATAGATTCAAATCTATTTGAATCTAGAATCAAACTTTCTGTTTGATTCTAATAGAATCAATAGAATAGCACTAGTTCGTATGTGACGTCTTGCATATGGTTCTAGAATTCTAATCTATTGATTCTAGACCAGCTAGAATCAATAGTAGATAGAACAGTGAAAGTTTGATTCTAGCTAGTCTATCTACTATTTCTATGAGTCATATGCAAGACGTCATTTTAGAAAAGACTTTTTCACTATTCAATAAATAGATTCAAATCTATTTGAATCTAGAATCAAACTTTCTGTTTGATTCTAATAGAATCAATAGAATAGCACTAGTTCGTATGTGACGTCTTGCATATGGTTCTAGAATTCTAATCTATTGATTCTAGACCAGCTAGAATCAATAGTAGATAGAACAGTGAAAGTTTGATTCTAGCTAGTCTATCTACTATTTCTATGAGTCATATGCAAGACGTCATTTTAGAAAAGACTTTTTCACTATTCAATAAATAGATTCAAATCTATTTGAATCTAGAATCAAACTTTCTGTTTGATTCTAATAGAATCAATAGAATAGCACTAGTTCGTATGTGACGTCTTGCATATGGTTCTAGAATTCTAATCTATTGATTCTAGCTAGTCTATCTACTATTTCTATGAGTCATATGCAAGACGTCATTTTAGAAAAGACTTTTTCACTATTCAATAAATAGATTCAAATCTATTTGAATCTAGAATCAAACTTTCTGTTTGATTCTAATAGAATCAATAGAATAGCACTAGTTCGTATGTGACGTCTTGCATATGGTTCTAGAATTCTAATCTATTGATTCTAGACCAGCTAGAATCAATAGTAGATAGAACAGTGAAAGTTTGATTCTAGCTAGTCTATCTACTATTTCTATGAGTCATATGCAAGACGTCATTTTAGAAAAGACTTTTTCACTATTCAATAAATAGATTCAAATCTATTTGAATCTAGAATCAAACTTTCTGTTTGATTCTAATAGAATCAATAGAATAGCACTAGTTCGTATGTGACGTCTTGCATATGGTTCTAGAATTCTAATCTATTGATTCTAGCTAGTCTATCTACTATTTCTATGAGTCATATGCAAGACGTCATTTTAGAAAAGACTTTTTCACTATTCAATAAATAGATTCAAATCTATTTGAATCTAGAATCAAACTTTCTGTTTGATTCTAATAGAATCAATAGAATAGCACTAGTTCGTATGTGACGTCTTGCATATGGTTCTAGAATTCTAATCTATTGATTCTAGACCAGCTAGAATCAATAGTAGATAGAACAGTGAAAGTTTGATTCTAGCTAGTCTATCTACTATTTCTATGAGTCATATGCAAGACGTCATTTTAGAAAAGACTTTTTCACTATTCAATAAATAGATTCAAATCTATTTGAATCTAGAATCAAACTTTCTGTTTGATTCTAATAGAATCAATAGAATAGCACTAGTTCGTATGTGACGTCTTGCATATGGTTCTAGAATTCTAATCTATTGATTCTAGACCAGCTAGAATCAATAGTAGATAGAACAGTGAAAGTTTGATTCTAGCTAGTCTATCTACTATTTCTATGAGTCATATGCAAGACGTCATTTTAGAAAAGACTTTTTCACTATTCAATAAATAGATTCAAATCTATTTGAATCTAGAATCAAACTTTCTGTTTGATTCTAATAGAATCAATAGAATAGCACTAGTTCGTATGTGACGTCTTGCATATGGTTCTAGAATTCTAATCTATTGATTCTAGACCAGCTAGAATCAATAGTAGATAGAACTAAAGTTTGATTCTAGCTAGTCTATCTACTATTTCTATGAGTCATATGCAAGACGTCATTTTAGAAAAGACTTTTTCACTATTCAATAAATAGATTCAAATCTATTTGAATCTAGAATCAAACTTTCTGTTTGATTCTAATAGAATCAATAGAATAGCACTAGTTCGTATGTGACGTCTTGCATATGGTTCTAGAATTCTAATCTATTGATTGATTCTAGCTAGTCTATCTACTATTTCTATGAGTCATATGCAAGACGTCATTTTAGAAAAGACTTTTTCACTATTCAATAAATAGATTCAAATCTATTTGAATCTAGAATCAAACTTTCTGTTTGATTCTAATAGAATCAATAGAATAGCACTAGTTCGTATGTGACGTCTTGCATATGGTTCTAGAATTCTAATCTATTGATTCTAGCTAGTCTATCTATTTGATTCTAGCTAGTCTATCTACTATTTCTATGAGTCATATGCAAGACGTCATTTTAGAAAAGACTTTTTCACTATTCAATAAATAGATTCAAATCTATTTGAATCTAGAATCAAACTTTCTGTTTGATTCTAATAGAATCAATAGAATAGCACTAGTTCGTATGTGACGTCTTGCATATGGTTCTAGAATTCTAATCTATTGATTCTAGCTAGTCAATATCTACTATAGTCTATCTATGAGTCATATGCAAGACGTCATTTTAGAAAAGACTTTTTCACTATTCAATAAATAGATTCAAATCTATTTGAATCTAGAATCAAACTTTCTGTTTGATTCTAATAGAATCAATAGAATAGCACTAGTTCGTATGTGACGTCTTGCATATGGTTCTAGAATTCTAATCTATTGATTCTAGACTAGTCTAACTACTAGCTAGTCTATCTACTATTTCTATGAGTCATATGCAAGACGTCATTTTAGAAAAGACTTTTTCACTATTCAATAAATAGATTCAAATCTATTTGAATCTAGAATCAAACTTTCTGTTTGATTCTAATAGAATCAATAGAATAGCACTAGTTCGTATGTGACGTCTTGCATATGGTTCTAGAATTCTAATCTATTGATTCTAGCTAGTCTATCTACTATTTCTATGAGTCATATGCAAGACGTCATTTTAGAAAAGACTTTTTCACTATTCAATAAATAGATTCAAATCTATTTGAATCTAGAATCAAACTTTCTGTTTGATTCTAATAGAATCAATAGAATAGCACTAGTTCGTATGTGACGTCTTGCATATGGTTCTAGAATTCTAATCTATTGATTCTAGACCAGCTAGAATCAATAGTAGATAGAACAGTGACTAGCTAGTCTATCTACTATTTCTATGAGTCATATGCAAGACGTCATTTTAGAAAAGACTTTTTCACTATTCAATAAATAGATTCAAATCTATTTGAATCTAGAATCAAACTTTCTGTTTGATTCTAATAGAATCAATAGAATAGCACTAGTTCGTATGTGACGTCTTGCATATGGTTCTAATCTATTGAATTCTAATCTATTGATTCTAGCTAGTCTATCTACTATTTCTATGAGTCATATGCAAGACGTCATTTTAGAAAAGACTTTTTCACTATTCAATAAATAGATTCAAATCTATTTGAATCTAGAATCAAACTTTCTGTTTGATTCTAATAGAATCAATAGAATAGCACTAGTTCGTATGTGACGTCTTGCATATGGTTCTAGAATTCTAATCTATTGATTCTAGCTAGTCTATCTACTATTTCTATGAGTCATATGCAAGACGTCATTTTAGAAAAGACTTTTTCACTATTCAATAAATAGATTCAAATCTATTTGAATCTAGAATCAAACTTTCTGTTTGATTCTAATAGAATCAATAGAATAGCACTAGTTCGTATGTGACGTCTTGCATATGGTTCTAGAATTCTAATCTATTGATTCTAGCTAGTCTAGACTACTAGCTAGTCTATCTACTATTTCTATGAGTCATATGCAAGACGTCATTTTAGAAAAGACTTTTTCACTATTCAATAAATAGATTCAAATCTATTTGAATCTAGAATCAAACTTTCTGTTTGATTCTAATAGAATCAATAGAATAGCACTAGTTCGTATGTGACGTCTTGCATATGGTTCTAGAATTCTAATCTATTGATTCTAGACTAGAATCTAGTAGATAGAACTGAAAGTTTGATTCTAGCTTCTATCTACTATTTCTATGAGTCATATGCAAGACGTCATTTTAGAAAAGACTTTTTCACTATTCAATAAATAGATTCAAATCTATTTGAATCTAGAATCAAACTTTCTGTTTGATTCTAATAGAATCAATAGAATAGCACTAGTTCGTATGTGACGTCTTGCATATGGTTCTAGAATTCTAATCTATTGATTCTAGCTAGTCTATCTACTATTTCTATGAGTCATATGCAAGACGTCATTTTAGAAAAGACTTTTTCACTATTCAATAAATAGATTCAAATCTATTTGAATCTAGAATCAAACTTTCTGTTTGATTCTAATAGAATCAATAGAATAGCACTAGTTCGTATGTGACGTCTTGCATATGGTTCTAGAATTCTAATCTATTGATTCTAGACCAGCTAGAATCAATAGTAGATAGAACAGTGAAAGTTTGATTCTAGCTAGTCTATCTACTATTTCTATGAGTCATATGCAAGACGTCATTTTAGAAAAGACTTTTTCACTATTCAATAAATAGATTCAAATCTATTTGAATCTAGAATCAAACTTTCTGTTTGATTCTAATAGAATCAATAGAATAGCACTAGTTCGTATGTGACGTCTTGCATATGGTTCTAGAATTCTAATCTATTGATTCTAGCTAGTCTATCTACTATTTCTATGAGTCATATGCAAGACGTCATTTTAGAAAAGACTTTTTCACTATTCAATAAATAGATTCAAATCTATTTGAATCTAGAATCAAACTTTCTGTTTGATTCTAATAGAATCAATAGAATAGCACTAGTTCGTATGTGACGTCTTGCATATGGTTCTAGAATTCTAATCTATTGATTCTAGACCAGCTAGAATCAATAGTCTAAAGTTTGATTCTATAGTCTATCTATATTTCTATGAGTCATATGCAAGACGTCATTTTAGAAAAGACTTTTTCACTATTCAATAAATAGATTCAAATCTATTTGAATCTAGAATCAAACTTTCTGTTTGATTCTAATAGAATCAATAGAATAGCACTAGTTCGTATGTGACGTCTTGCATATGGTTCTAGAATTCTAATCTATTGATTCTAGACTAGTCTATCTACTATAGTTCTATGAGTCATATGCAAGACGTCATTTTAGAAAAGACTTTTTCACTATTCAATAAATAGATTCAAATCTATTTGAATCTAGAATCAAACTTTCTGTTTGATTCTAATAGAATCAATAGAATAGCACTAGTTCGTATGTGACGTCTTGCATATGGTTCTAGAATTCTAATCTATTGATTCTAGACCAGCTAGAATCAATAGTAGATAGAACAGTGAAAGTTTGATTCTAGCTAGTCTATCTACTATTTCTATGAGTCATATGCAAGACGTCATTTTAGAAAAGACTTTTTCACTATTCAATAAATAGATTCAAATCTATTTGAATCTAGAATCAAACTTTCTGTTTGATTCTAATAGAATCAATAGAATAGCACTAGTTCGTATGTGACGTCTTGCATATGGTTCTAGAATTCTAATCTATTGATTCTAGCTAGTCTATCTACTATTTCTATGAGTCATATGCAAGACGTCATTTTAGAAAAGACTTTTTCACTATTCAATAAATAGATTCAAATCTATTTGAATCTAGAATCAAACTTTCTGTTTGATTCTAATAGAATCAATAGAATAGCACTAGTTCGTATGTGACGTCTTGCATATGGTTCTAGAATTCTAATCTATTGATTCTAGACCAGCTAGAATCAATAGTAGATAGAACAGTGAAAGTTTGATTCTAGCTAGTCTATCTACTATTTCTATGAGTCATATGCAAGACGTCATTTTAGAAAAGACTTTTTCACTATTCAATAAATAGATTCAAATCTATTTGAATCTAGAATCAAACTTTCTGTTTGATTCTATTAGAATCAATAGAATAGCACTAGTTCGTATGTGACGTCTTGCATATAGTTCTAGAATTCTAATCTATTGATTCTAGCTAGTCTATCTACTATTTCTATGAGTCATATGCAAGACGTCATTTTAGAAAAGACTTTTTCACTATTCAATAAATAGATTCAAATCTATTTGAATCTAGAATCAAACTTTCTGTTTGATTCTAATAGAATCAATAGAATAGCACTAGTTCGTATGTGACGTCTTGCATATGGTTCTAGAATTCTAATCTATTGATTCTAGACTAGTCTAGTCTAAAGTCTAGCTAGTCTATCTATATTTCTATGAGTCATATGCAAGACGTCATTTTAGAAAAGACTTTTTCACTATTCAATAAATAGATTCAAATCTATTTGAATCTAGAATCAAACTTTCTGTTTGATTCTAATAGAATCAATAGAATAGCACTAGTTCGTATGTGACGTCTTGCATATGGTTCTAGAATTCTAATCTATTGATTCTAGCTAGTCTATCTACTATTTCTATGAGTCATATGCAAGACGTCATTTTAGAAAAGACTTTTTCACTATTCAATAAATAGATTCAAATCTATTTGAATCTAGAATCAAACTTTCTGTTTGATTCTAATAGAATCAATAGAATAGCACTAGTTCGTATGTGACGTCTTGCATATGGTTCTAGAATTCTAATCTATTGATTCTAGACCAGCTAGAATCAATAGTAGATAGAACAGTGAAAGTTTGATTCTGAAAAGACTTTTTCACTATTCAATAAATAGATTCAAATCTATTTGAATCTAGAATCAAACTTTCTGTTTGATTCTAATAGAATCAATAGAATAGCACTAGTTCGTATGTGACGTCTTGCATATGGTTCTAGAATTCTAATCTATTGATTCTAGCTAGTCTATCTACTATTTCTATGAGTCATATGCAAGACGTCATTTTAGAAAAGACTTTTTCACTATTCAATAAATAGATTCAAATCTATTTGAATCTAGAATCAAACTTTCTGTTTGATTCTAATAGAATCAATAGAATAGCACTAGTTCGTATGTGACGTCTTGCATATGGTTCTAGAATTCTAATCTATTGATTCTAGCTAGTCTATCTACTATTTCTATGAGTCATATGCAAGACGTCATTTTAGAAAAGACTTTTTCACTATTCAATAAATAGATTCAAATCTATTTGAATCTAGAATCAAACTTTCTGTTTGATTCTAATAGAATCAATAGAATAGCACTAGTTCGTATGTGACGTCTTGCATATGGTTCTAGAATTCTAATCTATTGATTCTAGCTAGTAGTCTATCTACTATTTCTATGAGTCATATGCAAGACGTCATTTTAGAAAAGACTTTTTCACTATTCAATAAATAGATTCAAATCTATTTGAATCTAGAATCAAACTTTCTGTTTGATTCTAATAGAATCAATAGAATAGCACTAGTTCGTATGTGACGTCTTGCATATGGTTCTAGAATTCTAATCTATTGATTCTAGCTAGTCTATCTACTATTTCTATGAGTCATATGCAAGACGTCATTTTAGAAAAGACTTTTTCACTATTCAATAAATAGATTCAAATCTATTTGAATCTAGAATCAAACTTTCTGTTTGATTCTAATAGAATCAATAGAATAGCACTAGTTCGTATGTGACGTCTTGCATATGGTTCTAGAATTTTAATCTATTGATTCTAGACCAGCTAGAATCAATAGTAGATAGAACAGTGAAAGTTTGATTCTAGCTAGTCTATCTACTATTTCTATGAGTCATATGCAAGACGTCATTTTAGAAAAGACTTTTTCACTATTCAATAAATAGATTCAAATCTATTTGAATCTAGAATCAAACTTTCTGTTTGATTCTAATAGAATCAATAGAATAGCACTAGTTCGTATGTGACGTCTTGCATATGGTTCTAGAATTCTAATCTATTGATTCTAGCTAGTCTATCTACTATTTTTATGAGTCATATGCAAGACGTCATTTTAGAAAAGACTTTTTCACTATTCAATAAATAGATTCAAATCTATTTGAATCTAGAATCAAACTTTCTGTTTGATTCTAATAGAATCAATAGAATAGCACTAGTTCGTATGTGACGTCTTGCATATGGTTCTAGAATTCTAATCTATTGATTCTAGACCAGCTAGAATCAATAGTAGATAGAACAGTGAAAGTTTGATTCTAGCTAGTCTATCTACTATTTCTATGAGTCATATGCAAGACGTCATTTTAGAAAAGACTTTTTCACTATTCAATAAATAGATTCAAATCTATTTGAATCTAGAATCAAACTTTCTGTTTGATTCTAATAGAATCAATAGAATAGCACTAGTTCGTATGTGACGTCTTGCATATGGTTCTAGAATTCTAATCTATTGATTCTAGCTAGTCTATCTACTATTTCTATGAGTCATATGCAAGACGTCATTTTAGAAAAGACTTTTTCACTATTCAATAAATAGATTCAAATCTATTTGAATCTAGAATCAAACTTTCTGTTTGATTCTAATAGAATCAATAGAATAGCACTAGTTCGTATGTGACGTCTTGCATATGGTTCTAGAATTCTAATCTATTGATTCTAGACCAGCTAGAATCAATAGTAGATAGAACAGTGAAAGTTTGATTCTAGCTAGTCTATCTACTATTTCTATGAGTCATATGCAAGACGTCATTTTAGAAAAGACTTTTTCACTATTCAATAAATAGATTCAAATCTATTTGAATCTAGAATCAAACTTTCTGTTTGATTCTAATAGAATCAATAGAATAGCACTAGTTCGTATGTGACGTCTTGCATATGGTTCTAGAATTCTAATCTATTGATTCTAGCTAGTCTATCTACTATTTCTATGAGTCATATGCAAGACGTCATTTTAGAAAAGACTTTTTCACTATTCAATAAATAGATTCAAATCTATTTGAATCTAGAATCAAACTTTCTGTTTGATTCTAATAGAATCAATAGAATAGCACTAGTTCGTATGTGACGTCTTGCATATGGTTCTAGAATTCTAATCTATTGATTCTAGACCAGCTAGAATCAATAGTAGATAGAACAGTGAAAGTTTGATTCTAGCTAGTCTATCTACTATTTCTATGAGTCATATGCAAGACGTCATTTTAGAAAAGACTTTTTCACTATTCAATAAATAGATTCAAATCTATTTGAATCTAGAATCAAACTTTCTGTTTGATTCTAATAGAATCAATAGAATAGCACTAGTTCGTATGTGACGTCTTGCATATGGTTCTAGAATTCTAATCTATTGATTCTAGCTAGTCTATCTACTATTTCTATGAGTCATATGCAAGACGTCATTTTAGAAAAGACTTTTTCACTATTCAATAAATAGATTCAAATCTATTTGAATCTAGAATCAAACTTTCTGTTTGATTCTAATAGAATCAATAGAATAGCACTAGTTCGTATGTGACGTCTTGCATATGGTTCTAGAATTCTAATCTATTGATTCTAGACCAGCTAGAATCAATAGTAGATAGAACAGTGAAAGTTTGATTCTAGCTAGTCTATCTACTATTTCTATGAGTCATATGCAAGACGTCATTTTAGAAAAGACTTTTTCACTATTCAATAAATAGATTCAAATCTATTTGAATCTAGAATCAAACTTTCTGTTTGATTCTAATAGAATCAATAGAATAGCACTAGTTCGTATGTGACGTCTTGCATATGGTTCTAGAATTCTAATCTATTGATTCTAGCTAGTCTATCTACTATTTCTATGAGTCATATGCAAGACGTCATTTTAGAAAAGACTTTTTCACTATTCAATAAATAGATTCAAATCTATTTGAATCTAGAATCAAACTTTCTGTTTGATTCTAATAGAATCAATAGAATAGCACTAGTTCGTATGTGACGTCTTGCATATGGTTCTAGAATTCTAATCTATTGATTCTAGACCAGCTAGAATCAATAGTAGATAGAACAGTGAAAGTTTGATTCTAGCTAGTCTATTTACTATTTCTATGAGTCATATGCAAGACGTCATTTTAGAAAAGACTTTTTGACTATTCAATAAATAGATTCAAATGTATTTGAATCTAGAATCAAACTTTCTGTTTGATTCTAATAGAATCAATAGAATAGCACTAGTTCGTATGTGACGTCTTGCATATGGTTCTAGAATTCTAATCTATTGATTCTAGCTAGTCTATCTACTATTTCTATGAGTCATATGCAAGACGTCATTTTAGAAAAGACTTTTTCACTATTCAATAAATAGATTCAAATCTATTTGAATCAAGAATCAAACTTTCTGTTTGATTCTAATAGAATCAATAGAATAGCACTAGTTCGTATGTGACGTCTTGCATATGGTTCTAGAATTCTAATCTATTGATTCTAGACCAGCTAGAATCAATAGTAGATAGAACAGTGAAAGTTTGATTCTAGCTAGTCTATCTACTATTTCTATGAGTCATATGCAAGACGTCATTTTAGAAAAGACTTTTTCACTATTCAATAAATAGATTCAAATCTATTTGAATCTAGAATCAAACTTTCTGTTTGATTCTAATAGAATCAATAGAATAGCACTAGTTCGTATGTGACGTCTTGCATATGGTTCTAGAATTCTAATCTATTGATTCTAGCTAGTCTATCTACTATTTCTATGAGTCATATGCAAGACGTCATTTTAGAAAAGACTTTTTCACTATTCAATAAATAGATTCAAATCTATTTGAATCTAGAATCAAACTTTCTGTTTGATTCTAATAGAATCAATAGAATAGCACTAGTTCGTATGTGACGTCTTGCATATGGTTCTAGAATTCTAATCTATTGATTCTAGACCAGCTAGAATCAATAGTAGATAGAACAGTGAAAGTTTGATTCTAGCTAGTCTATCTACTATTTCTATGAGTCATATGCAAGACGTCATTTTAGAAAAGACTTTTTCACTATTCAATAAATAGATTCAAATCTATTTGAATCTAGAATCAAACTTTCTGTTTGATTCTAATAGAATCAATAGAATAGCACTAGTTCGTATGTGACGTCTTGCATATGGTTCTAGAATTCTAATCTATTGATTCTAGCTAGTCTATCTACTATTTCTATGAGTCCTATGCAAGACGTCATGTTAGAAAAGACTTTTTCACTATTCAATAAATAGATTCAAATCTATTTGAATCTAGAATCAAACTTTCTGTTTGATTCTAATAGAATCAATAGAATAGCACTAGTTCGTATGTGACGTC
>NW_027066834.1:0-16715 GCF_032884065.1 Artemia franciscana
TTTATCATCAATTGTTTACCATTTGCAATCATAAAATAGTCTAATATCTTCATTTTTTCAACATACGTAGCTATTACCCTCGAAAACTAAAACTTTTGAAATAGAAAAAAGAGCCTTTAATCACATTCTTTACCATGTACAATCATAAAATAGTCTAATATCTTCATTTTTTAAACATACTTAGCTATTACCCTCGAAAACTAAAACTTTTGACATAGGAAAAGAGCCTTTAATCACATTCTTTACCATCTGCAATCATAAAATTGTCTAATATCTTCATTTTTTCAACATACGTAGCTATTACCCTCGAAAACTAAAACTTTTGACATAGGAAAAGAGCCTTTAATCACATTCTTTACCATGTGCAATCATAAAATTGTCTAATATCTTCATTTTTTCAACATACGTAGCTATTACCCTCGAAAACTAAAACTTTTGAAACAGGAAAAGAGCCTTTAATCACATTCTTTACCATGTGCAATCATAAAATAGTCTAATATCTTCATTTTTTCCACAGACATAGCTATTACCCTCGAAAACTAAAACTTTTGAAATAGGAAAAGAGCCTTTAATCACGTTTTTTACCATTTGCAATCATAAAATAGTCTAATATCTTCATTTTTTCAACATACGTAGCTATTACCCTCGAAAACTAAAACTTTTGACATAGGAAAAGAGCCTTTAATCACATTCTTTACCATGTGAAATCATAAAATTGTCTAATATCTTCATTTTCTCAACATACGTAGCTATTACCCTCGAAAACTAAAACTTTTGAAATAGGAAAAGAGCCTTTAATCACATTCTTTACCATGTGCAATCATAAAATAGTCTAATATCTTCATTTTTTCCACAGACATAGCTATTACCCTCGAAAACTAAAACTTTTGAAATAGGAAAAGAGCCTTTTAATCACATTCTTTACCATGTGCAATCATAAAATAGTCTAATATCTTCATTTTTTCAACATACGTAGCTATTACCCTCGAAAACTAAAACTTTTGAAATAGGAAAAGAGCCTTTAATCACATTCTTTACCATTTGCAATCATAAAATAGTCTAATATCTTCATTTTTCAAAATACGTAGCTATTACCCTCGAAAACTAAAACTTTTGAAATAGGAAAAGAGCCTTTAATCACATTCTTTACCATGTGCAATCATAAAATTTTCTAATATATTCATTTTTTCCACAGACAAAGCTATTACCCTCGAAAACTAAAACTTTTGAAATAGGAAAAGAGCCTTTAATCACATTCTGTACCATTTGCAATCATAAAATAGTCTAATATCTTCATTTTTTCAACATACGTAGCTATTACCCTCGAAAACTAAAACTTTTGAAATAGGAAAAGAGCCTTTAATCACATTCTTTACCATATGCAATCATAAAAATTGTCTAATATCTTCATTTTTTCAACATACGTAGCTATTACCCTCGAAAACTAAAACTTTTGAAATAGGAAAAGAGCCTTTAATCACATTCTTTACCATTTGCAATCATAAAATAGTCTAATAACTTCATTTTTTCAACATTCGTAGCTATTACCCTCGAAAACTAAAACTTTTGAAATAGGAAAAGAGCCTTTATTCACATTCTTTACCATGTGCAATCATAAAATTGTCTAATATCTTCATTTCTTCCACAGACAAAGCTATTACCCTCGAAAACTAAAACTTTTGAAATAGGAAAAGAGCCTTTAATCACATTCTTTACCATTTGCAATCATAAAATAGTCTAATATCTTCATTTTCTCAACATACGTAGCTATTACCCTCGAAAACTAAAACTTTTGAAATAGGGAAAAGAGCCTTTAATCACATTCTTTACCATGTGCAATCATAAAATAGTCTAATATCTTCATTTTTTTCAACATACATAGCTATTACCCTCGAAAACTAAAACTTTTGAAATAGGAAAAGAGCCTTTAATCACATTCTTTACCATGTGCAATCATAAAATTGTCTAATATCTTCATTTTTTCCACAGACAAAGCTATTACCCTCGAAAACTAAAACTTTTGAAATAGGATAAGAGCCTTTAATCACATTCTTTACCATTTGCAATCACAAAATAGTCTAATATCTTCATTTTTTCAACTTACGTAGCTATTACCCTCGAAAACTAAGACTTTTGAAATAGGAAAAGAGCCTTTAATCACATTCTTTACCATGTGCAATCATAAAATTGTCTAATATCTTCATTTTTTCCACAGACAAAGCTATTACCCTCGAAAACTAAAACTTTTGAAATAGGAAAAGAGCCTTTAATCACATTCTTTACCATGTGCAATCATAAAATTGTCTAATATCTTCATTTTTTCAACATACGTAGCTATTACCCTCGAAAACTAAAACTTTTGAAATAGGAAAAGAGCCTTTAATCACATTCTTTACCATTTGCAATCATAAAATAGTCTAATATCTTCATTTTCTCAACATACGTAGCTATTATCCTCGAAAACTAGAACTTTTGACATAGGAAAAGAGCCTTTAATCACATTCTTTACCATGTGCAATCACAAAATTGTCTAATATCTTCATTTTTTCAACATAACGTAGCTATTACACTCGAAAACTACAACTTTTGAAATAGGAAAAAGAGCCTTTAATCACATTCTTTACCATGTGCAATCATAAATAGTCTAATATCTTCATTTTTTTCAACATACGTAGCTATTACCCTCGAAAACTAAACTTTTGAAATAGGAAAAGAGCCTTCAATCACATTCTTTACCATGTGCAATCATAAAATTGTCTAATATCTTCATTTTTTCCACAGACAAAGCTATTACCCTCGAAAACTAAAACTTTTGAAATAGGATAAGAGCCTTTAATCACATTCTTTACCATTTGCAATCACAAAATAGTCTAATATCTTCATTTTTTCAACTTACGTAGCTATTACCCTCGAAAACTAAAACTTTTGAAATAGGAAAAGAGCCTTTAATCACATTCTTTACCATGTGCAATCATAAAATTGTCTAATATCTTCATTTTTTCCACAGACAAAGCTATTACCCTCGAAAACTAAAACTTTTGAAATAGGAAAAGAGCCTTTAATCACATTCTTTACCATGTGCAATCATAAAATTGTCTAATATCTTCATTTTTTTAACATACGTAGCTATTACCCTCGAAAAGTAAAACTTTTGAAATAGGAAAAGAGCCTTTAATCACATTCTTTACCATGTGCAATCATAAAAGAGTCTATTATCTTCATTTTTTCCACAGACCTAGCTATTACCCTCGAAAACTAAAACTTTTGAAATAGGAAAAGAGCCTTTAATCACATTGTTTACCATTTGCAATCATAAAATAGTCTAATATCTTCATTTTTTCAACATACGTAGCTATTACCCTCGAAAACTAAAACTTTTGAAATAGGAAAAGAGCCTTTAATCACATTCTTTACCATGTGCAATCATAAAATAGTCTAATATCTTCATTTTTTCAACATGCGTAGCTATTACCCTCGAAAACTAAAATTTTAAAATAGGAAAAGAGCCTTTAATCACATTCTTTACATGTGCATCATAAAATTGTCCAATATCTTCATTTTTTTCAACATACGCAGCTATTACCCTCGAAAACTAAAACTTTTGAAATAGGAAAAGAGCCTTTAATCACATTCTTTACCATTTGCAATCATAAAATAGTCTAATATCTTCATTTTTTCAACATACGTAGCTATTACCCTCGAAAACTAAAACTTTTGAAATAGGAAAAGAGCCTTTAATCACATTCTTTACCATGTGCAATCATAAAATTGTCTAATATCTTCATTTTTTTCCACAGACATAGCTATTACCCTCGAAAACTAAAACTTTTGAAATCGGAAAAAGAGCCTTTAATCACATTCTTTACCATTTGCAATCAAAAAATAGTCTGATATCTTCATTTTTTTCAACATACGTAGCTATTACCCTCGAAAACTAAAACTTTTGAAATAGGAAAAGAGCCTTTAATCACATTCTTTACCATATGCAATCATAAAATTGTCTAATATCTTCATTTTTTCAACATACGTAGCTATTACCCTCGAAAACTAAAACTTTTGAAATAGGAAAAGAGCCTTTAATCACATTCTTTACCATTTGCAATCATAAAATAGTCTAATATCTTCATTTTTTCAACATACGTAGCTATTACCCTCGAAAACTAAAACTTTTGAAATAGGAAAAGAGCCTTTAATCACATTCTTTACCATTTGCAATCATAAAATAGTCCTAATATCTTCATTTTTTCAACATACGTAGCTATTACCCTCGAAAACTAAAACTTTTGAAATATGAAAAGAGCCTTTAATCACATTCTTTACCATGTGCAATCATAAAATTGTCTAATATCTTCATTTTTTCCACAGACAAAGCTATTACCTTCGAAAACTAAAACTTTTGAAATAGGAAAAGAGCCTTTAATCACATTCTTTACCATTTGCAATCATAAAATAGTCTAATATCTTCATTTTCTCAACATACGTAGCTATTACCCTCGAAAACTAAAACTTTTGAAATAGGAAAAGAGCCTTTAATCACATTCTTTACCATGTGCAATCATAAAATAGTCTAATATCTTCATTTTTTCAACATACATAGCTATTACCCTTGAAAACTAAAACTTTTGAAATAGGAAAAGAGCCTTTAATCACATTCTTTACCATGTGCAATCATAAAATTGTCTAATATCTTCATTTTTTCCACAGACAAAGCTATTACCCTCGAAAACTAAAACTTTTGAAATAGGATAAGAGCCTTTAATCACATTCTTTACCATGTGCAATCATAAAATTGTCTAATATCTTCATTTTTTCAACATACGTAGCTATTACCCTCGAAAACTAAAACTTTTGAAATAGGAAAAGAGCCTTTAATCACATTCTTTACCATTTGCAATCATAAAATAGTCTAATATCTTCATTTTCTCAACATACGTAGCTATTACCCTCGAAAACTAAAACTTTTGACATAGGAAAAGAGCCTTTAATCACATACTTTACCATGTGCAATCATAAAATTGTCTAATATCTTCATTTTTTCAACATACGTAGCTATTACCCTCGAAAACTAAAACTTTTGAAATAGGAAAAGAGCCTTTAATCACATTCTTTACCATGTGCAATCATAAAATATTCTAATATCTTCATTTTTTCAACATATGTAGCTATTACCCTCGAAAACTAAAACTTTTGAAATAGGAAAAGAGCCTTTAATCACATTCTTTACCATGTGCAATCATAAAATTGTCTAATATCTTCATTTTTTCCACAGACAAAAGCTATACCCTCGAAAACTAAAACTTTTGAAATAGGATAAGAGCCTTTAATCAAATTCTTTACCATTTGCAATCACAAAATAGTCTAATATCTTCATTTTTACAACTTACGTAGCTATTACCCTCGAAAACTAAAACTTTTGAAATAGGAAAAGAGCCTTTAATCACATTCTTTACCATGTGCAATCATAAAATTGTCTAATATCTTCATTTTGTCCACAGACAAAGCTATTACCCTCGAAAACTAAAACTTTTGAAATAAGAAAAGAGCCTTTAATCACATTCTTTACCATTTGCAATCATAAAATAGTCTAATATCTTCATTTTTTCAACATACGTAGCTATTAACCTCGAAAACTAAAACTTTTGAAATAGGAAAAGAGCCTTTAATCACATTCTTTACCATGTGCAATCATAAAATTGTCTAATATCTTCATTTTTTTCAACATACGTAGCTATTACCCTCGAAAACTAAAACTTTTGAAATAGGAAAAGAGCCTTTAATCACATTATTTACCATGTGCAATCATAAAATAGTCTAATATCTTCATTTTTTCAACATACGTAGCTATTACCCTCGAAAATTAAAACTTTTGATATAGGAAAAGAGGCTTTAATCACATTCTTTACCATGTGCAATCATAAAATTGTCTAATATCTTCATTTTTTCAACATACGTAGCTATTACCCTCGAAAACTAAAACTTTTGAAATAGGAAAAGAGCCTTTAAACACATTCTTTACCATTTGCAATCATAAAATTGTCTAATATCTTCATTTATTCCACAGACAAAGCTATTACCCTCGAAAACTAAAACTTTTGAAATAGGAAAAAGAGCCTTTTAATCACATTCTTTACCATGTGCAATCATAAAATTGTCTAATATCTTCATTTTTTTCAACATACTTAGCTATTACCCTCGAAAACTAAAACTTTTGACATAGGAAAAGAGCCTTTAATCACATTCTTTACCATGTGCAATCATAAAATTGTCTAATATCTTCATTTTTTCAACATATGTAGCTATTACCCTCGAAAACTAAAACTTTTGACATAGGGAAAAGAGCCTTTAATCACATTCTTTACCATTTGCAATCGTAAAATAGTCTAATATCTTCATTTTTTCAACATACGTAGCTATTACCCTCGAAAACTAAAACTTTTGACATAGGAAAAGAGCCTTTAATCACATTCTTTACCATGTGCAATTATAAAATTGTCTAATATCTTCATTTTTTCAACATACGTAGCTATTACCCTCGAAATCTAAAACTTTTTGAAATAGGAAAAGAGCCTTTAATCACATTCTTTACCATTTGCAATCAAAAAATTGTCTGATATCTTCATTTTTTCATTATACGTAGCTGTTACCCTCGAAAAACAAAAACTTTTGAAATAGGAAAAAGAGCCTTTAATCACATTCTTTACCATATGCAATCATAAAATTGTCTAATATCTTCATTTTTTCAACATACGTAGCTATTACCCTCGAAAAAATAAAACTTTTGAAATAGGAAAAGAGCCTTTTAATCACATTCTTTACCATTTGAAATCATAAAATAGTCTAATATCTTCATTTTTTCAACATATGTAGCTATTACCCTCGAAAACTAAAACTTTTGAAATAGGAAAAAAGCCTTTAATCATATTCTTTACCATGTGCAATCATAAAATTGTCTAAAATCTTCATTTTTTCCACAGACAAAGCTATTACCCTCGAAAACTAAAACTTTTGAAATAGGAAAAGAGCCTTTAATCACATTCTTTACCATTTGCAATCATAAAATAGTCCAATATCTTCATTTTCTCAGCATACGTAGCTATTACCCTCGAAAACTAAAACTTTTGAAATAGGAAAAGAGCCTTTAATCACATTCTTTACCATGTGCAATCATAAAATAGTCTAATATCTTCATTTTTTCAACATACGTAGCTATTACCCTCGAAAACTAAAACTTTTGACATAGGAAAAGAGCCTTTAATCACATTCTTTACCATGTGCAATCATAAAATTGTCTAATATGTTCATTTTTTTCAACATACATAGCTATTACCCTCGAAAACTAAAACTTTTGAAATAGGAAAAGAGCCCTTTAATCACATTCTTTACCATTTGCAATCAAAAAATAGTCTGATATCTTCATTTTTTCAACATACGTAGCTATTACCCTCGAAAAACAAAAACTTTTGAAATAGGTAAAGAGCCTTTAATCACATTGTTTACCATTTGCAATCATAAAATAGTCTAATATCTTCATTTCTTTAACATACGTAGCTATTACCCTCGAAAACTAAAACTTTTGAAATAGGAAAAAGAGCCTTTAATCACATTCTTTACCATTTGCAATCATAAAATTGTCCTAATATCTTCATTTTTTCCACAGACAAAGGTATTACCCTCGAAAACTAAAACTTTTGAAAAAGGAAAAGAGCCTTTAATCACATTCTTTACCATGTGCAATCATAAAATTGTCTAATATCTTCATTTTTTCAACATACGTAGCTATTACCCTCGAAAACTAAAACTTTTAAAATAGGAAAAGAGCCTTTAATCACATTCTTTACCATTTGCAATCGTAAAATAGTCTAATATCTTCATTTTTTTCAACATACGTAGCTATTACCCTCGAAAACTAAAACTTTTGAAATAGGGAAAAGAGCCTTTAATCACATTCTTTACCATTGGCAATCATATAAATTGTCTAATATCTTCATTTTTTTCAACATACGTAGCTATTACCCTCGAAAACTAAAACTTTTGACATAGGAAAAAGAGCCTTTAATCACATTCTTTACCATTTGCAATCATAAAATTGTCTAATATCTTCATTTTTCAACATACGTAGATATTACCCTCGAAAACTAAAACTTTTGAAATAGGAAAAGAGCCTTTAATCACATTCTTTACCATTTGCAATCATAAAATAGTCTAATTATCTTCATTTTTTTTAACATACGTAGCTATTACCCTCGAAAACTAAAACTTTTGAAATAGGAAAAGAGCCTTTAATCACATTCTTTACCATGTGCAATTATAAAAGAGTCTATTATATTCATTTTTTTCACAGACCTAGCTATTACCCTCGAAAACTAAAACTTTTGAAATAGGAAAATAGCCTTTAATCACATTCTTTACCATTTGCAATCATAAAATAGTCTAATATCTTCATTTTTTCAACATACGTAGCTATTACCCTCGAAAACTAAAACTTTGGAAATATTAAAAGAGCCTTTAATCACATTCTTTACCATGTGCAATCATAAAATTGTCTAATATCTTCATTTTTTCAACATACGTAGCTATTACCCTCGAAAACTAAAACTTTTGACATAGGAAAAGAGCCTTTAATCACATTCTTTACCATGTGCAATCATAAATTGTCTAATATCTTCATTTTTTCAACATACGTAGCTATTACCCTCGAAAACTAAAACTTTTGAAATAGGAAAAGAGCCTTTAATCACATTCTTTACCATGTGCAATCATAAAATAGTCTAATATCTTCATTTTTTCAACATACGTAGCTATTACCCTCGAAAACTAAAACTTTAGAAATAGGAAAAGAGCCTTTAATCACATTCTTTACCATGTGCAATCATAAAATTGTCTAATATCTTCATTTTTTCAACATACGTAGCTATTACCCTCGAAATCTAAAACTTTTGAAATAGGAAAAGAGCCTTTAATCACATTCTTTACCATTTGCAATCAAAAAATAGTCTGATATCTTCATTTTTTCATTATACGTAGCTGTTACCCTCGAAAACAAAAACTTTTGAAATAGGAAAAGAGCCTTTAATCACATTCTTTACCATATGCAATCATAAAATTGTCTAATATCTTCATTTTTCAACATACGTAGCTATTACCCTCGAAAAATAAAACTTTTGAAATAGGAAAAGAGCCTTTAATCACATTCTTTACCATTTGGAATCATAAAATAGTCTAATATCTTCATTTTTTCAACATATGTAGCTATTACCCTCGAAAACTAAAACTTTTGAAATAGGAAAAGAGCCTTTAATCACATTCTTTACCATGTGCAATCATAAAAATTGTCTAATATCTTCATTTTTTTCCACAGACAAAGCTATTACCCTCGAAAACTAAAACTTTTTAAATAGGAAAAGAGCCTTTAATCACATTCTTTACCATTTGCAATCATAAAATAGTCCAATATCTTCATTTTCTCAGCATACGTAGCTATTACCCTCGAAAACTAAAACTTTTGAAATAGGAAAAGAGCCTTTAATCACATTCTTTACCATGTGCAATCATAAAATAGTCTAATATCTTCATTTTTTTCAACATACGTAGCTATTACCCTCGAAAACTAAAACTTTTGACATAGGAAAAGAGCCTTTAATCACATTCTTTACCATGTGCAATCATAAAATTGTCTAATATCTTCATTTTTTCAACATACGTAGCTATTACCCTCGAAAACTAAAACTTTTGAAATAGGAAAAGAGCCTTTAATCACATTCTTTACCATTTGCAATCAAAAAATAGTCTGATATCTTCATTTTTTCAACATACGTAGCTATTACCCTCGAAAACAAAAACTTTTGAAATAGGAAAAGAGCCTTTAATCACATTGTTTACCATTTGCAATCATAAAATAGTCTAATATCTTCATTTCTTTAACATACGTAGCTATTACCCTCGAAAACTAAAACTTTTGAAATAGGAAAAGAGCCTTTAATCACATTCTTTACCATTTGCAATCATAAAATTGTCTAATATCTTCATTTTTTCCACAGACAAAGGTATTACCCTCGAAAACTAAAACTTTTGAAAAAGGAAAAGAGCCTTTAATCAAATTCTTTACCATGTGCAATCATAAAATTGTCTAATGTCTTCATTTTTTCAACATACGTAGCTATTACCCTCTAAAACTAAAACTTTTAAAATAGGAAAAGAGCCTTTAATCACATTCTTTACCATTTGCAATCGTAAAATAGTCTAATATCTTCATTTTTTTCAACATACGTAGCTATTACCCTCGAAAACTAAAACTTTTGAAATAGGAAAAGAGCCTTTAATCACATTCTTTACCATGTGCAATCATAAAATTGTCTAATATCTTCATTTTTTCAACATACGTAGCTATTACCCTCGAAAACTAAAACTTTTGACATAGGAAAAGAGCCTTTAATCACATTCTTTACCATGTGCAATCATAAAATTGTCTAATATCTTCATTTTTTTCAACATACGTAGCTATTACCCTCGAAAACTAAAACTTTTGAAATAGGAAAAGAGCCTTTAATCACATTCTTTACCATTTGCAATCATAAAATAGTCTAATATCTTCATTTTTTTTAACATACGTAGCTATTACCCTCGAAAACTAAAACTTTTGAAATAGGAAAAGAGCCTTTAATCACATTCTTTACCATGTGCAATTATAAAAGAGTCTATTATATTCATTTTTTTCACAGACCTAGCTATTACCCTCGAAAACTAAAACTTTTGAAATAGGAAAATAGCCTTTAATCACATTCTTTACCATTTTGCAATCATAAAATAGTCTAATATCTTCATTTTTTCAACATACGTAGCTATTACCCTCGAAAACTAAAACTTTTGAAATATTAAAAGAGCCTTTAATCACATTCTTTACCATGTGCAATCATAAAATTGTCTAATATCTTCATTTTTTCAACATACGTAGCTATTACCCTCGAAAACTAAAACTTTTGACATAGGAAAAGAGCCTTTAATCACATTCTTTACCATGTGCAATCATAAAATTGTCTAATATCTTCATTTTTTCAACATACGTAGCTATTACCCTCGAAAACTAAAACTTTTGAAATAGGAAAAGAGCCTTTAATCACATTCTTTACCATGTGCAATCATAAAATAGTCTAATATCTTCATTTCTTCAACATACGTAGCTATTACCCTCGAAAACTAAAACTTTAGAAATAGGAAAAGAGCCTTTAATCACATTCTTTACCATGTGCAATCATAAAATCGTCTAATATCTTCATTTTTTCCACAGACAAAGCTATTACCCTCGAAAACTAAAACTTTTGAAAAAGGAAAAGAGCCTTTAATCACATTCTTTACCATGTGCAATCATAAAATTGTCTAATATCTTCATTTTTTCAACATACGTAGCTATTACCCTCGAAAAGTAAAACTTTTGAAATAGGAAAAGAGCCTTTAATCACATTCTTTACCATGTGCAATCATAAAAGAGTCTATTATCTTCATTTTTTCCACAGACCTAGCTATTACCCTCGAAAACTAAAACTTTTAAAATAGGAAAAGAGCCTTTAATCACATTCTTTACCATTTGCAATCGTAAAATAGTCTAATATCTTCATTTTTTCAACATACGTAGCTATTACCCTCGAAAACTAAAACTTTTGAAATAGGAAAAGAGCCTTTAATCACATTCTTTACCATGTGCAATCATAAAATTGTCTAATATCTTCATTTTTTCAACATACGTAGCTATTACCCTCGAAAACTAAAACTTTTGACATAGGAAAAGAGCCTTTAATCACATTCTTTACCATGTGCAATCATAAAATTGTCTAATATCTTCATTTTTTCAACATACGTAGCTATTACCCTCGAAAACTAAAACTTTTGAAATAGGAAAAGAGCCTTTAATCACATTCTTTACCATTTGCAATCATAAAATAGTCTAATATCTTCATTTTTTCAACATACGTAGCTATTACCCTCGAAAACTAAAACTTTTGAAATAGGAAAAGAGCCTTTAATCACATTCTTTACCATGTGCAATTATAAAAGAGTCTATTATCTTCATTTTTTTCACAGACCTAGCTATTACCCTCGAAAACTAAAACTTTTGAAATAGGAAAAGAGCCTTTAATCACATTCTTTACCATTTGCAATCATAACATAGTCTAATATCTTCATTTTTTCAACATACGTAGCTATTACCCTCGAAAAGTAAAACTTTAGAAATAGGAAAAGAGCCTTTAATCACATTCTTTACCATGTGCAATCATAAAATTGTCTAATATCTTCATTTTTTCCACAGACAAAGCTATTACCCTCGAAAACTAAAACTTTTGAAAAAGGAAAAAGAGCCTTTTAATCACATTCTTTACCATGTGCAATCATAAAATTGTCTAATATCTTCATTTTTTCAACATACGTAGCTATTACCCTCGAAAAGTAAAACTTTTGAAATAGGAAAAGAGCCTTTAATCACATTCTTTACCATGTGCAATCATAAAAGAGTCTATTATCTTCATTTTTTCCACAGACCTAGCTATTACCCTCGAAAACTAAAACTTTTAAAATAGGAAAAGAGCCTTTAATCACATTCTTTACCATTTGCAATCGTAAAATAGTCTAATATCTTCATTTTTTCAACATACGTAGCTATTACCCTCGAAAACTAAAACTTTTGAAATAGGAAAAGAGCCTTTAATCACATTCTTTACCATGTGCAATCATAAAATTGTCTAATATCTTCATTTTTTCAACATACGTAGCTATTACCCTCGAAAACTAAAACTTTTGACATAGGAAAAGAGCCTTTAATCACATTCTTTACCATGTGCAATCATAAAATTGTCTAATATCTTCATTTTTTCAACATACGTAGCTATTACCCTCAAAAACTAAAACTTTTGAAATAGGAAAAGAGCCTTTAATCACATTCTTTACCATTTGCAATTATAAAATAGTCTAATATCTTCATTTTTTCAACATACGTAGCTATTACCCTCGAAAACTAAAACTTTTGAAATAGGAAAAGAGCCTTTAATCACATTCTTTACCATGTGCAATTATAAAAGAGTCTATTATCTTCATTTTTTTCACAGACCTAGCTATTACCCTCGAAAACTAAAACTTTTGAAATAGGAAAAGAGCCTTTAATCACATTCTTTACCATTTGCAATCATAAAATAGTCTAATATCTTCATTTTTTCAACATACGTAGCTATTACCCTCGAAAACTAAAACTTTTGAAATATTAAAAGAGCCTTTAATCACATTCTTTACCATGTGCAATCATAAAATTGTCTAATATCTTCATTTTTTCAACATACGTAGCTATTACCCTCGAAAACTAAAACTTTTGAAATAGGAAAAGAGCCTTTAATCACATTCTTTACCATGTGCAATCATAAAATAGTCTAATATCTTCATTTTTTCAACATACGTAGCTATTACCCTCGAAAACTAAAACTTTTGAAATAGGAAAAGAGCCTTTAATCACATTCTTTACCATTTGCAATCATAAAATTGTCTAATATCTTCATTTATTCCACAGACAAAGCTATTACCCTCGAAAACTAAAACTTTTGAAATAGGAAAAGAGCCTTTAATCACATTCTTTACCATGTGCAATCATAAAATTGTCTAATATCTTCATTTTTTCAACATACTTAGCTATTACCCTCAAAAACTAAAACTTTTGACATAGGAAAAGAGCCTTTAATCACATTCTTTACCATGTGCAATCATAAAATTGTCTAATATCTTCATTTTTTCAACATACGTAGCTATTACCCTCGAAAACTAAAACTTTTGAAATAGGAAAAGAGCCTTTAATCACATTCTTTACCATTTGCAATCAAAAAATAGTCTGATATCTTCATTTTTTCAACATACGTAGCTATTACCCTCGAAAACAAAACTTTTGAAATAGGAAAAGAGCCTTTAATCACATTGTTTACCATTTGCAATCATAAAATAGTCTAATATCTTCATTTCTTTAACATACGTAGCTATTACCCTCGAAAACTAAAACTTTTGAAATAGGAAAAGAGCCTTTAATCACATTCTTTACCATTTGCAATCATAAAATTGTCTAATATCTTCATTTTTTCAACATACGTAGCTATTACCCTCGGAAACTAAAACTTTTGAAATAGGAAAAGAGCCTTTAATCACATTCTTTACCATTTGCAATCATAAAATAGTCTAATATTTTCATTTTTTCAACATACGTAGCTATTACCCTCGAAAACTAAAACTTTTGAAATAGGAAAAGAGCCTTTAATCACATTCTTTACCATTTGCAATCATAAAATTGTCTAATATCTTCATTTTTTCAACATACATAGCTATTACCCTCGAAAACTAAAACTTTTGAAATAGGAAAAGAGCCTTTAATCACATTCTTTACCATTTGCAATCATAACATAGTCTAATATCTTCATTTTTTCAACATACGTAGCTATTACCCTCGAAAACTAAAACTTTAGAAATAGGAAAAGAGCCTTTAATCACATTCTTTACCATGTGCAATCATAAAATTGTCTAATATCTTCATTTTTTCCACAGACAAAGCTATTACCCTCGAAAACTAAAACTTTTGAAAAAGGAAAAGAGCCTTTAATCACATTCTTTACCATGTGCAATCATAAAATTGTCTAATATCTTCATTTTTTCAACATACGTAGCTATTACCCTCGAAAAGTAAAACTTTTGAAATAGGAAAAGAGCCTTTAATCACATTCTTTACCATGTGCAATCATAAAAGAGTCTATTATCTTCATTTTTTCCACAGACCTAGCTATTACCCTCGAAAACTAAAACTTTTAAAATAGGAAAAGAGCCTTTAATCACATTCTTTACCATTTGCAATCGTAAAATAGTCTAATATCTTCATTTTTTCAACATACGTAGCTATTACCCTCGAAAACTAAAACTTTTGAAATAGGAAAAGAGCCTTTAATCACATTCTTTACCATGTGCAATCATAAAATTGTCTAATATCTTAATTTTTTCAACATACGTAGCTATTACCCTCGAAAACTAAAACTTTTGACATAGGAAAAGAGCCTTTAATCACATTCTTTACCATGTGCAATCATAAAATTGTCTAATATCTTCATTTTTTCAACATACGTAGCTATTACCCTCGAAAACTAAAACTTTTGAAATAGGAAAAGAGCCTTTAATCACATTCTTTACCATTTGCAATCATAAAATAGTCTAATATCTTCATTTTTTCAACATACGTAGCTATTACCCTCGAAAACTAAAACTTTTGAAATAGGAAAAGAGCCTTTAATCACATTCTTTACCATGTGCAATTATAAAAGAGTCTATTATCTTCATTTTTTTCACAGACCTAGCTATTACCCTCGAAAACTAAAACTTTTGAAATAGGAAAAGAGCCTTTAATCACATTCTTTACCATGTGCAATCATAAAATTGTCTAATATCTTCATTTTTTCAACATACGTAGCTATTACCCTCGAAAACTAAAACTTTTGACATAGGAAAAGAGCCTTTAATCACATTCTTTACCATGTGCAATCATAAAATTGTCTAATATCTTCATTTTTTCAACATACGTAGCTATTACCCTCGAAAACTAAAACTTTTGAAATAGGAAAAGAGCCTTTAATCACATTCTTTACCATTTGCAATCATAAAATAGTCTAATATCTTCATTTTTTTAACATACGTAGCTATTACCCCCGAAAACTAAAACTTTTGAAATAGGAAAAGAGCCTTTAATCACATTCTTTACCATGTGCAATTATAAAAGAGTCTATTATCTTCATTTTTTTCACAGACCTAGCTATTACCCTCGAAAACTAAAACTTTTGAAATAGGAAAAGAGCCTTTAATCACATTCTTTACCATTTGCAATCATAAAATAGTCTAATATCTTCATTTTTTTCAACATACGTAGCTATTACCCTCGATAACTAAAACTTTTGAAATATTAAAAGAGCTTTAATCACATTCTTTACCATGTGCAATCATAAAATTGTCTAATATCTTCATTTTTTCAACATACGTAGCTATTACCCTCGAAAACTAAAACTTTTGACATAGGAAAAAGAGCCTTTAATCACATTCTTTACCATGTGCATCATAAAATTGTCTAATATCTTCATTTTTTCAACATACGTAGCTATTACCCTCGAAAACTAAAACTTTTGAAATAGGAAAAGAGCCTTTAATCACATTCTTTACCATGTGCAATCATAAAATAGTCTAATATCTTCATTTTTTCAACATACGTAGCTATTACCCTCGAAAACTAAAACTTTTGAAATAGGAAAAGAGCCTTTAATCACATTCTTTACCATATGCAATCATAAAATTGTCTAATATCTTCATTTATTCCACAGACAAAGCTATTACCCTCAAAAACTAAAACTTTTGAAATAGGAAAAGAGCCTTTAATCACATTCTTTACCATGTGCAATCATAAAATTGTCTAATATCTTCATTTTTTCAACATACGTAGCTATTACCCTCGAAAACTAAAACTTTTGACATAGGAAAAGAGCCTTTAATCACATTCTTTACCATGTGCAATCATAAAATTGTCTAATATCTTCATTTTTTCAACATACGTAGCTATTACCCTCGAAAACTAAAACTTTTGAAATAGGAAAAGAGCCTTTAATCACATTCTTTACATTGCAATCATAAAATAGTCTAATATCTTCATTTTTTCAACATACGTAGCT
>NW_027066835.1:0-16671 GCF_032884065.1 Artemia franciscana
GAACACACATACATTTAAGTACAAAAATTATCTTTTAACTTTTACAATCTCTTCTTTTTAAATACATTTTTGTGAGTTGCTGCAGGTAGAAATTCCTTAAGATGCTAACCTAACCTTAACTGTAGTAATGGTTAAAGTATATCGTTTTCTAAATTTAATTTTCAAATAAATAGCGAAAATCCTTTTGTGGGACCAATTTTTGTTTTTGCGATGAACGTCATTTTTGTAACGAAACCCAAAAAGCATTTAAAAAAAGGATTTGCCATAAATTTGTTGCTTGTGCTGAATAACCAAGTAGACAAATATATCAGAGGAAATAAGAAGCCTGTAAGGGTATTTCAGTCCTTTGCATACACGTCATCGTAAAGAGACTAAAACCATCCCAAAAAGGAAGTTTCCCAAAATAGGGCACATTTCAACTGGACACAAAAATACTACACTTTAATTTCAAGAATAGTATTTCTAAAACTTACTAAAATGTAATTCTAGTTTGCTGCATGATTAATTAAAAAATAGGACATTGCCCCAATGAGTGTTTTTCAAACAGTTTATAGTGTTAAACTGTAATTTTATTTGTTTCATTCAACATCATTATTAAATATATTTCATGCCGGCTTGTCGCGGCTACAAACAAAGCACAAATATGCTTGAAAAACGCAACCAGTACACAACTACTAAATTATATGACTAAATAAATCCTCACTGAAATAAACTCATATGAATAACAATAAAAAAGAAATATAGAAAATAATTGCAGAATAGTAAACAAAAAAAATCGAAAGAGACAAAAACACTTAAATTGTCCTCTCTCGTAATCCAGTCCCACATCCCACACTCACCAACTCCCCGCAAGGAGCGGCTTCTTTAACCGGTTTTTAAATTGTGGCACACTTTCTGCTTCCCAAATGGAGTCTGGAAAGGTGTTCTAGACCACTGGACCCGTGTGCTTTGCCACATGGCTAGAACGAACTGAGCTTCTCGAACTGAACTCTTAAAAAGAGAACTAGAACTTTCAATTTCCAATCATATGAGCCTCCACCAAAGTTTATACAGTCGCCCCTTCCATAAAAACTTATATGGTAACAGTAAGGAATTGGCATAAATATAGCCCATTGCTAAGGGGCTGGAGGTGACGTCATCCCTGGAGGAACAGATATTTGAACTTTGGACTATTTTTAACAGAATGGCTTTCTCAAAATTTGATGCGATACGTATGGGAGAAAAGGATGGGCAGTTTACCCTCCGATCACTTTGGCTCCTAAGTAAGAGTTATAACTCTTTTCATTTCCAGTCAAATAAGCTTTCCTCAAAGTTATAAAACCATAATTGTATAAAAAACTTATATACGTTAGCGGTGGGCAATTACTGCAACTTATAACCTTTGCCCAGGGGGGTGGGAGCAGTCAACCCCGAAGATACCGTTACAATGTCTTTGGATTTTTTTAAACAAAATGGTTGTCTCAAAACTTTGATGGGATCAATTTTGACAAAAAGGATAAAAGGGATTTTGGGGCTGGTTACCCTCCGGGCCCTTTTGACTTTTAAATAGGGAGCTAAAATTTTGAATTTTCAGTCAGGTGAGCCTCCTTCAAAGTTTATATGAACATCCGTTCCATAAAAACCTGATATCTCACCGGATCATGGCTTAAAAACCTTGACCAACTGGCTTTGGGGAGTTTTGCTAATCCTGGAGGCATTGTCCCATTATTTGTGGACTATTTCATACATGATTTTCGTTCTCAAGATTTTCATCAGATGCATATGGAGAAAAGAAAGCTTGGGGATGGGGCTAGTTAATTTTTGATAACTTTTGACTTCTGAAAAGAAACTAGAACTTTCAATTTCAAGTCAAATGATCCTGCAACAAAGTTTATACCAACAGCCTTCTTAAAACACCTTAGACATCGCGGACCATAACGTACAACACTTTTCCCCGGGACGTTGAATTCAGAGTCAATCTTGCAATCACTGTTATCTAATCTTTGGACCATTTTGAACAAAATAACTATCTCAAAAATTTGATCTGATGCCTTTGGGGAAAAGAAGGCAATGAAGAGAGGAGTCCCTGAAATCGTTTTTGCTCTTAAAAAGGCAAATAATTAAAAAGAGATAATTCCTGATCGAATGAGCCCACTTCAAAGTTTGTACAACCGCCCTTTCCATATGAAGTACCTCTTGGGAAAACATAATAAATAAATAATAATGAAACATTGGAACTTTGGGGTTTAGATACAGGCAACGGTATAACGTCGCCTCTAATTATTATTCATTTTTTTATATCAGTTATTTGTTGATAAGGACTTCTGTTAATTTGCTCTTGGAAAATTATTTGATTTCATTGGTGCTCGAATTTGCTCATAATATAGATCTTTAATTTTTATTTCGAAGTTTCTTTTATAGAAATACCTTCTTTTTAAATTGGTCAGAGAAAACGTTCTAGGATGGTCTGTAGAATTTATCAGGATGGTCTGCAAGAACTCTGGAATGACCAAGGTCATTAAGTTGAAAATTCCAGGGGTTGTAGGAGGAGAATAAACTAAAAGACAATATGTATATATAGGTGTTCAAAAGGATGTATCTGTAGTATCTTGGGAGCTCATATTGGCAAGAAGATGAAAATTTGTTAGAATGTTAAAGGGGATATTCAACTCAAGCGAAAACCACTACCTACATCCATATTGTTAAAATAGCCTATCCACAATACCAGAGGAGTTGCTAACGGTATTCAATTGAAACTTTAGGGAATGGGAAGGTGGACTTTGGATCAATTCAGAGGACATCATATATATCAAGATTCTCAAAACAGAACATCTTCAAAATCCTTGAAACATTTAAAAGTATTAAGCTGAAACTTTCAGAGAATGATGAGGATAACTTTCAGAGAATGCTGAGGAGAATGATTTTTATAACGATATTATTTTATTTTATGTTTTTTCAGTGTTTTAAACTATTACAGCATACTTTTACAAACGCATATAGTTTTCAAATATAACCCAAATGACACGATTAACTTTGAAAAAGTTTAAAGTTAGAGGAGGGAATAAGTAGCCAAACTCTTGTTTGTGGTAACTTTGTTGACTTGGGTGTTGAATTTTGTCTTGATTATTAATTTTGTTTCTACTCCTTTCAAAGTATTAAATAAATAAAAAAAAACAACCTCTTTTAGCTGAAAGTAAGGAGCGACATTGAAACTTAAAACGAGCAGAAATTATTCCATATATGAAAGGGACTCTTTCCTCCTTAATGCCCCACCCTTTAGGCTATAGTTTTGTAATGTTTTAAAAAGTAGAGTTTTGAGAAAGAGTCAAACTGAACGTTTTTGAACTAATGAAGCTTTTGATTTTGGTTCACCGTACATTAATAATTAAAACGAAATTGGCATATTAGTTTTGCTTTTTTTTGGCTAAATGACTTTCTCAAAGTTTTGATCGGACGATTTTGAGAAAAGAAGGACACGGGAGGGAGCCTATTTACCCTCCATTTTTTTTTGGTTACTTAAAAAGGCCACTAGAACTTTAAATTTTATTCACGAACGTTTTATCAGTAATAAATATACATAACTTACAAAGTAACTTAGATAACGAACTTCTATATTTTTCATTTTTATTAAGCATATGAAGAGGGTTCACCCCCTCCTCAATACCTGGCTCTTTACACTAAAGCTCTTTAAGAATGACATTTGAATCACAAATACCGTTAAATTAGAACAAATAACTCTTTTTAAATTACTTAAAATACCGTAGCGTAAAGAGCGAGGTATTGAGAAGGGAACAAACTCTTTCATATGCGCTATAATTTTGTTCGTTTTAAGTTTTAATGTTGCTCATTACTTTCAGTAAAAAAAAACTTGTTTTTTTATTTAATTTCTCATTGTTATCTTAAGTTATCTTAAATAATACTGGAAAATTCAGCACCCCCTTCATGGAAATTCTCTTCTCCCATGATAAATTCCTCCATGGAAAGATTCTCTCACGTAACCCCTCCTCCCCCCACAAGAAAAAATGGAAAACGTCAGTTTACTTCCCAATAACCAATACTATGTGGAAACAATGGGCCCTTCCCCCGGGTGCTGTTGGAAATCGTCCTCAAAGATATAATTATTAGATTTTTCGACTAGGCTGAACAAAATGGCAAAATCTCAAAATCTTCATCCGGTGACTTTGGGGAAAAATGAGCTTGGGAGGGGACCTAGTTGCCCTCCAAAATTTGGCACTATAACTTTTATTTTCTGTTAGAATGAGCCCTCTCGTGACATTATAGGACCACTGTGGTCGATACGATCTTTCTGAAAAAAAAAAAAACACGACGCGCATCCGTGATCTTCCTCTTGGAAAAGAATACAAAATTCCACATTTTTGCAGATAGAAGCTTGAAACCCCTGCAGTAGTTTCTCTGATACAATGAATCTGAGGGTGTTATTTTCTTTAAAGTTCTTGATTTTTAGGGGGTGTTTCGCCCTTTTTTAAAAATAAGGCAAATTTTCTCAGGCTCATAATTTTTGATCGTTAAGATTAAACTGGATGAGAGTTATATATTTAAAAACAGCATAAAATTTCAATTCTTTTGATGTATATATTGGTGTCAAAATTCCGTTTTTTAGAGTTTCGGTTACTGTTGAGCCAAGATTCTCCTTACTAGGAGCATTTGGTAGGCTTCTACCAACTGTTTGATATCGATTCATCTGTATCAGTGTCTGCTTTCTTTATCTGATGATTTATTTTAGTTTCTGTTATTTTTTATTAATTCAATTTAGAGTTTGAATTATTTTTGGATTTCATTTTTGCTTGTCTTAGATTTTAATGTAATATTATATTTTTCTTCGAAAGTGACTTTTTTTTTTTTTTTTTTTTACAAATAGCAGCTAAATTCGAACGAACACCAAGGGATAAAATGATGGAAGAATGTCAAGCTCAACATAACAAAAATATTTCGTTTATTAGTTAATTTCTGTTTGGTCGGAGCATTTCTCTGGGCGGAGTTATGTCATATAATTCAGTTCTTGTTTAGGCCTATATATTAGGCCCTAGCTGCTTGTCCGCAATCAAAAGGAGAATTACTATCAGATAGTGAAAATGTATGTATTCTTAGCTTGCTATTTAACTCGTGTTTCTTAAAAAGAGTGTTTTGATAGATAACTAATCAGTGAGTTTCTACTGGCCAGAGAAATAGGTGTTTAACAAGTTTTAAACTGCTATGTGCTAGTTACACTAACTAATGTATAAAAAGAAAACAAATCTCTCTTTAAGTAAGAATTAAATAAAAAAAACTAGTTTTTTCAACTGAAAGTAAGGAGCGACATTAAAACTTAAAACGAACAGAAATTACTCCGTATATGAAATGGGTTGTCCCCACAGTAATCCCTTGCTCTTTACACTAAAGATTTTAGGTTGTTTTAAAAAGTAGAATTGTGGCAAACAGTCAAACTTTAACGTAAAGAGCGAGAGATTGCGGAGGGGACAACCCATTTCATATACGGACTAATTTCTGTTCGTTTTAAGTTTTAATGTCACTCCTTACTTTCAGTTGAAAAACTAGTTTTTTTTTATATTTAATTTCTGAACGTTTTTGAATTAATGCATGTTTGATTTTGGCTCTCCCCATATAAACTATTAAAATGAAATTTGCATATTAATTCTTTTTTTGGCTAAATGGCTTTCTCTTAGTTTTGATCAGACGATTTTGAGAAATAAGGGGTGGTAAAGGAGGCTTAGCTGCCCTCCAATTTTTCGGTTACTTAAAAAGGTAACTAGAACTTTTAATTTTTAATGAACGTTTTTATTTGTAAAAAATATACGTAACTTAAGAATTAACTTACGTAACAAACTTTTATATTCTTATATTTTTATTATGTATATGAGGGGGTTTGTCCCCTCGTTAATACCTCGCTCTTTACACTAAATCTTAAGTTTTGTCCTAATTCTTTAAGAATGACCCCTGATTAGAAAGGCCGTAGAATAAATAGTTGAAATTACTAAAAATACTTTAGCATAAAGAGCGAGGTATTTATCACCTCCTAAATACCTCGCTCTTTATGCTAAAGTATTTTTAGAACCCTCATATTCGTAATAATCTCTGTTCGTTTTAAGTTTTAATGCTACTCCTTACTTTCAATTGAAAAAACTTTTTCATTTTTATTTTTTCATTGTTTTTTTATAGTAATGCTTGAAAATCCCGCACCCTTTTCATTGAATTTCTCTTTTCCACGACGTATTCCTCCAAGGAAAGATCCTCCCACACAGCCCCCTCCCCCCAACCCCACCCCAAACCAAAAAAATCCCCCCGAAAACGTCTGTACAGTTCCCAATAACTATTACTCTATGTAAACACTGGTCAAAGTTTGTAGCTTGCAGCCCCTCCCCCAGGGACTGTGGGGGAGTAAGTCATCCCCAAAGACATAGTTATTATGGTTTTCGACTATGCGAAACAAAATGGCTATCTCAAAATTTTTATCCGTTGACTTTGGGAAAAAATGAGCATGGGAGGGGGCTTAGATGCCCTCTAATTTTTTGGTCACTTAAAAAGGGCACTATAACTTTTCATTTCCGTTAGAATGGTCGATACGGTGACCCCTGAGAAAAAAAATAAAAAAAAAATAAACACGCACCCGTGATCTGTCTTCTGGCAAAAAATACGAAATTCCACGTTTTTGTAGATAGGAGCTTGAAATTATTGCTATCGGGTTTTCTGATACGCTGAATGTGATGATGTGACTTTTGTTAAGATTCTATGACTTTTAGGGTGTGTTTCCCCCTATTTCCCAAAACAAGGCAAATTTTCTCAGGCTCGTTACTTTTGATGACAAAGACTAAATTTGAAGAAACTTATATATTAAAAATCAGCATAAAAATTCGAGTCTTTTGATCCATCTTTTAGTATCAAAATTCCGTTTTTCAGAGTTTCGTTTACTATTGAGCCGGGTCGCTCCTTACTACAGTTCGCTACCACAAACTGTTTGATTCAAAATAAAAAACACTTTTTTGTACAAATTTTCTCCCCGTGCACTTGAACTCAATATTTCCGAAGAATTCAGCCTTTTAACACATTACAATGATAATAAAATCGTTTGGAGAGTTTATAGAATTTGAGCATGAGCCAAACTCTATTCCTCTATTTGCTCTTATACTATTTGTCAGTAATTATAGATTGTATTTCTATTTCCAACTTTTTGCTTGCACCAAATTTCAAGATTTTGAAGGATTTGGGAAAGATAATATACCATCCCCTCTTTTCCAATTTTGCTTTTTAGCAATTTATCAGGGCCTGAAGGAAGTTGAAGAGTTTGGGTCTTATTCAATACTAGACATATTTTGACATATACTTTGACCGATTTAGAAGATCAAGATCGGTCAGAATATATAATAGTTGCCTAAAGTTTGTTTGAGCAACTAAAACCTCATTGTTGGTAAATTTAGATGTCGTTCAATTTACTCTAGGTAGAAACGGGGTTTGACTCATAAGAAATCACCTTTTTAAGTTATTTATATTTTCTTTTTAGTTATTGGGCCTCCTTTTGAAAAAAAAACCTTTCTATTAAATAATATGGTATCATCCATGACAATAGGTTATGTTAATCAGTGGTTTCGTTAAGGGGGGAGAGGGTATAGTGGGCAGTTGACCCCCCCCCCAACAATTTGATGAAAAAATATTAAGTATCTTCAAAACTTTTGCTCGTTATAAGTCTCCACTTCGGTCTTTAATTTGAGCAGATGATTTTTTCTAATCAATTCATCCTCGTTTTAATGAAAGAAAAGCGCGAACAACAGGGAGTCGATTACACTTCCTAATATGTTCGACAATAATGTTCATACAAATATACCACCTTTAAAACCTTATCAACAAGTAAATAGGTAAGCCTTGATAATGGCAAAATTATCAGGTTTCCTTGATAGGTAAGGGTCTTTTACTTTCTAAAATCTATCAGTTCTACATAAGGTTCTCTTGTTTTAAAACTTTCAAAAAAAAGAAGATATGAATACACCTCGCTACATCCGGAAATAGGGAAGAAATGAAATAACTGAAAAACTAGAAATCATTGAAATCTAGGAATTATTTTCATTGAAAAACATGAAAAGATCATCGACAAAGAAAATAAGACTAAGTGCTTTTTATAGTAACATTTCTACTGTAGCTAGATAGGTCAAATCGGTTGTACTTTGCCATAGAAGTTATTAGGGGGTGGGATCAGCTTCAGGAATCATTTAATTATTTAAATTTTCTAATTCCAATATCTAGATCAAAACTCCAATATAGGTTCTAATTCTCTTATTTTTAATTGAAACGCCTAGTGAGTGCTGATGAACTCCCATTCTTTACGTTCTGGATTCACATACTCTCCCATAAATGTAGAGCTGCCTCTATTTACAATACCATGCTGACTGATCGCTATTTTCAAAAAAGCCCTAGAAGCTTAGATAATCCTAGCAATAAAATCCTTTTTGAAGAATCTTCCCTGATAAGCAATGATTTAGGCATAAAATAAGTGGTTCGAGAGGCTATTGAAATGGGAATCAAAATAAACAGTAATACTTTTTTAAATAAGGGTTTGGGGGAATTTTCACTTATTGCCGTACATATAAGTTTAACTAAAAATGATTTAACTAATTATATTTATCAAGAGCTAAGAGCCAAGGTCGGAGGAGCCAGGAGCTCATATGGTATGAGCTCTAGAAAAATTCTAAGAATCAATAGATAGTTTTAAAAGGAAAATCAGAGGCTTAATACCGGTCGGGATTTAAAATAAGAGCTCTGAGTCACGAGATCCTTCTAAATATCAAAATTCATTAAGATCCGATAACCCACTCGCAAGTTAAAAATATCTCAATTTTTCTAATATTTCCTCTCCTTTCAGCCCCCCCAGACTTTCGAATCGGGAAAAAAGACTTTATCAAACCAATTTGTACTGCTCCCCGACACGCCTACCAATTTTCATCATCCTATCACGTCCAGAAGCACCAAACTCGCCAAAGCACTGAACCCCACCATCTAACTCCTCCAAAGAGAGCGGATCCAGTCCGGTTACGTCAGTCACTTATCTACGACATTAATAAGCATTTTCCAAGATTTCTGGTTTCCCCCTCCAACTCCCCCCAATGTCAACAGATCTGGTCAGGATTTGAAATAAGAGCTCTGAGACATGAGTTTTTTCTAAATATCAAATTTCTCTAAAATCCGGTCACCCGTTCTTAAGTTAAAAATACCTCAATTTTTCGAACTCCTCCAAATTAAAAAGCCCCAGCTTTTTCTGAGACATAAGATTCTTCTATATATCAGGTTTCATTGAGATCCGATCACCCATTCGTAAGATACCTCGATTGCACGTTTTCCAAGAATTCCGGCTTCCCCCTCCAACTCCTTTCAATGTCACCAGATCTGGTCGGGATTTAAAATGAGAGTTTTAAAGCACAAGATCCTTCTAGATATCAAATTTCATTAAGATCTGATCACCTGTTCGTAAGTTACAAATACCTAGTTTTTAAAAAAATTTCCGAATTACTCCCCCCTAATTCCTCCAAAGAGAGCAGATCTGGTCCGGTTATGTCAGTCACCTCTCTTGGACTTGTGCTTATACTTCCCACCAAGTTTCATCCTGATCTATCCGCTTTAAGCGTTTTCCAAGATTTTCAGTCCCCCCCCCCCCTAATGACACTGGACCCAGTCGGGATAAAAAATAAGAAATCTAAGTTTCGAGGTTGTTCTAAATATGTAATTTAACTAAGACATGATCACTCTTTCGCAAGTTAAAAATACTTCATTTTTTAATTTTTAGAATTAACCCCCCCCCCCACCCAGCTCCCCCAAAGAGAGCAGATCCGTTCTGGTTATGTAAATCCCGTATCTAGGACTTGTACTTATTTTTCCCACCATGTTTCGTCCTGATCCCTCCACTCTAAGCATTTTCCAAGAGTTTAGGTCCCCCCCCCAACATCCCCTTCACCGGATAGTTTGAAATTTAATATAAGAGCTCTGAGACATCTAAGACATGATATCCTTCCAAACATCAAATTTCATTAAGATTCGATCACTCCTTCGTAAGTTAAAATACGTCATTTTTCTAATTTTTCAGAACTAACCCTCCACCCCACTCCCCCAAAGAGAGTGGATCCGTCCCGGTTATGTCAATCACGTATCTAGGACTTGTGCTTATTTTTACCACCGAGTTTCATCCCGATCCCTCCACTCTAAGCGTTTTCCAAGATTTTAGATTTCCCCTCTCAATTCCCCCAATGTCACAGGATCCAGTCGAAATTTAAAATAACAGCTCTGAGACACGATAGGCTATCCTTCCAAACTTAAAATATCATTAAGATGCGATCACTCCATCGTAAGTTAAAAATACCTCATTTTTCTAATTTGTTCAGAATTAACCCCCCCCCCCCCCCCTCATAACTCCCCCAAAGAGAGCGGATCTGTACCTGTTATGTCAATCAAGTATCTAAGACTTGTGCTTATTTTCCCCACCAAGTTTCATTCCGATTCCTCCACTCCAATTGTTTTCCAAGATTTTAGGTTCCCCCTCCCTCAATTCCCCCAGTGTCACCGGATCCAGTCGGAATGTAAAATAAGAGCTCGGAAACACAATATCTTTCCATACCGATTCATAATTAAGATCCGATCACTCCTTCGTAAGTTAAAAATACCTCATGTTTTCTGTTTTGTCCGAATTATTCCCCCCCCCCCCCCAGATGGTCAAATCAGAAAAACGACTATTTCTAATTTAATTTGTCCCGTCCCTGATACGTCTGCCAAGTTTCGTCGTCCTAGCTTGCCTGGAAGTGCCTGAAGTAGTAATACCGGGACAGACAGACCGACAGAATTTGCGATCGCTATATGTCACTTGGTTAATACCAAGTGCCATAAAAACCAGTAAAAAATTCCACTCTGGCTGCTAAAAAGGCAAGAGTAGCTGTAAGAGCTTGTTTGTAAATGTTTTTTATTCTGTTTGGATAAATTGTATTTTTTCACTTCGCTTGATATACGGGTCCTGGTTGGAGTTCCTTGAAGTAATGATGCTTCGGCTGTTTTGAAAATAATTTTAGTTTTAAAGATTGTATTTTAATGTGAGTTCTCATATATTCGTTTTTTTTTTCATTTGTTTAGGTGAAGACGGCCCTTAGTAGGGTTGAGATATTCATTTAAAGTTGGGTTCCACTGTCTCATATAAAAAAAATTCCCTATTGTTCTACTTGTTGTTTATGACAGAAATGCAGTGTGGTCTTCGTCAATATTTATTCTTAATCAAACAATGCTCAGCAATAAACACCCCCTAAACGTCACAGTATCTTAACACAAACCACACTATCCCATTCAGCATGTTAGAAAACTCTACTTTAGAATTTTTAAGCTCCTATCTACAAAAATGTGGAGTTTTGTATTTTTTATCACAAGACCAATTATGGGTGCGTGTTTATTTTTTATTTTTTTTCAAGGGTGATCGTATCAATCCAGTGGTCCAAGAATGTCACGAAAGGGCTCATTCTAACGGAATTAAAAGTCCTAGGGCCGAAAAAATTGGAGGGCACATGGGCCCCCTCCCACGCTATATTTTTCCCAAAGTCAACGGATGAAAATCTTGAGACAGCCATTTTCTTCAGCATAGTCAAAAAATCTAATAACTATGTCTTTGGGGACAACTTAATCCCCCAAAGATCCCAGGAGAGGGGCTGCAAGTTACAAACGTTGACCATTGCTTAGATATAGTAATAGTGGGAAGTGTACGGATGTTTTCAGGGGGATTTTTTCTGGTTCGGAGGAGTGGGTTACTTTGGATGATATTTCCATGGAGAATTTATCTTGGGGAAGGAGAATTTCCACAAAGGGGGCGCAAGGTTTTCTAGCATTCTTTAAACAAAACAATGAAAAAATAAATATGAAAAGGTGCTTTCAACTGGATGTAAGGAGCAGCATTAAAACTTAAAACCTACAGAAATCATTACGCATACGAGAAGGTTCATCTCCTCCTAAATACCTCGCTCTTTACGCTAAACAATTTCTTGTAATTTCAACTATTTATTCTACGATCTCTGTGATTTAGGGGTCATTCTTCGTAAATTCTTCAAAGTTCATAAAAAATTAAAATTCTAGTTGCCTTTTTAAATAACAAAAAAAAATTGGAGGGCAACTAGGCCTCTTCCAAAACCTCTTTTTTCTCAAAATCTTCCTATCAAAACCACGAGAAAGCCATTTAGCCAAAACAAAATTAATATGCAAATTTGGTTTTAATTAATCATGTGCGGAGAGCTCAAATCAAAACATGCATCAATTCAAAATGTTCAGAAATTAATTGAAAAAGAATAAGTTTTTTCAACTGAAAGTAAGGAGCGAGATTAAAACTTAAAACAAACAGAAATTATTCCGTATATAAAGGGGCTGTCCCTTCTTCAACGCCCCACTCTTTATGCTAAAGTTTGACTCTTTCTCACAGCTCTACTTTTGAAAACCATAAGAGAGTTTTGCGTAAAGAGCAGGGCGCTTAGGAGGAGACAGCCCTTTTAATATAGTCTCACATCAAAGTTGATTTCTGGAAAAGCTGTTTTTTAAAGAATTAAATAAAACAAAAAACTTTTTCAACTTCAAGTAAGGAGCGACATAAAAGCTTAAAACGAACAGTAATTACTCCGTATATGAAAGGGGCTTTTCTCTCTCCTCAACGCCCCACTCTTTACACTAAAGCTTTTTTATTTTTTTAAAAATAAGAGCTGTGAGAAAGGGTATAACCTCCTTTTGTTGATTTTTTCTTTTGATATTTGATATTTCAATTGGATTTTTCCTTTGATATATTATATCTGATATTTGATATTGATATTTCCTTTGGTTGATTCTGAAAAGTTAGACCTTTCTTGGAGACAGAAAACGCACCCAAGGGTTCCCGCAGATAATTTATTCAGGGGAAGGGTCTAGAACAAAGGAAACTCATATTCAAACCAGATTATCAGATTTCAGAAAAAAAAAATCCGACGTATTTACTCGTGATTAACCCTCTTTTGGATGTTCTTATTCTTTTTCTGTAACTATGCGAACTATTTTATTTACTAATAATTAGGATTTTTAATTTTAAATTAGAAACAGATACATGTTTGGAATCCCCAAAAGGCTGATACTTCGATTTACTGTTATCAATTTCTAGGTTAATTTCCTTTTTTTTTTATTAATGAGGATCGTTATATACCCTTGTATATACTTTGAAGAATTTGATTTTTTTTTTCTCCTACTTTATCATGTAAAAGAACTAAAGGGCCATTAAGTCACAAAATAGAACTCGTTTTGCTGCTAAGAAGGGTCAAAACCTATTGGCAGGCAGCTGGCCACGGACCAACACATATTTTTCCATGGTATTTTTGACTCTATGTTTTTTTCTCGTAAGTACTTTATGGCCCCAGATTTCTGCTCATGAACCTACCCAAGAAAAGAATGTTCTTTTAGCAGTAGAAATGCTCTTAAATAACAATCAGAAAACAAGCAAAAAAATTAACGCTCTCGATCAATTAAATCTAAACAGATTTCACACCGTCATGAAATAAATGGGCACCGGCCGGGGGGTCATGGCCCCACTAAAAATATGGAATTATAGAGTAATTATAATGAAACCAAAGTAAAGAAAGCATAATAGGAAAAATATTGAATAATATTGAATAAAAAATTTTTTGAATTTCTGAATCTTAGTTTGAATTTTTTGCTTTGAACAAACTATTTTGATAATGCGTTACTTTTTATAAACACAGAATCTAAATGCATTAAATATTTTGGTATTTGATAACAAAGTTCAAATCTGTTGATATTTTTAAACAAAAATATCCATCCAGCCCTTTCGCATTGCTCAACAGAACTGAAAGCTGGGAGTTTATATCCTAGTTTTTTCAAGTAGGCTATTGCTTTGTGTAATTTCTCTAATGACCTACTTTTTTCATTTTTAAATAATTTTACTTTAATTAACATACTTTTTTCATGGCCTTTAGAAAAAAGTTTGTTACGCATACGAGGAGACTTGCTCCTTTCTCAACACCTTGCTCTTAACGCTACAGTTTTTTGGTACTTTAAAAAAAGTTGCTCATTGTTTTAATTAAACGACCCTTTTGTTTCCGGAGCCGTTTTTACAGAATTGGGAGAAAATTGTGTAAAGAGCGAGGTGTTGAGGAGGGGGATGCCCCCTCACATACAGATTAATTTATGTTATTTTTAATGTTGCTCCTGTCATTCAGTTGAAAAAATTGTTTGTTTCTTTATTTAATATCTGATCGTTTTTTTAAATAACGCCAGAGAAACCTGGCTTCACCTCCAAGAAAAAATGCCACCCCAAATTCATATCCTCTGGACAATTCAATCCTGGGGAAAATTTACCCCAGACAATTACCTTTAGCGTCTTCACATGCAAAAATGGAATCGATAAAGAGAAAGCAGAAAGAGAAAAACATGTAAAGAAATTTTGTGTAGGAATTCTGGCAAATTGACCCAGTGTAAAATTTCCCTTGAATATTTCTTCCCCTGAAAACTTCCCACTACATGGAAAATTACCCTTGTACGACCTCCCAGCAGAATATTCAGCCCCCCTCTCCACGCAAAAAATGTATGCATACTTCCCAATAAAACAATGGGCAAATTTTATAGCTTAAAAACTTTTCCCCTGGGGCGGTAGGGGGTTATTTTATCTCCAAAGACATAGTTATTGGGCCTTTCGAGTATAATGAACAAAAAACTTGCACAAAATTTCGATTGGATCATTTGGGGAAAAAGTTGCGTGGAAGGGGGCCTAGTTGCCATTTAATTTTTTGGTCACTAAAATATGACAGCAAAACTTTTCATTTGTGTTAGAATGAACCCTGCAACGAACTTCGAGACCCATTGGGTTGATATGATCACCCCTGGGGGAAAAACAAATAAACACTTATCCGTAATCTTATTTCTGGCAAAAATTTACAAAATTCTCACTTTTGTAGATATGAGCTTGGAACCTCTACAGCAGGGTTCTTTGATACGCTGAATCTGATACACAGAAACTTTGAGAGAGTTTTTGCCACTTTTTTCAAACGTCAGACATTTTCTCTCAGGCTCGTAGGTTTTGATGGGTATGACTTAACTTGATGAAACTTATCTATTTGAAATCAGCATAATAAGCCAATTCTTTTGATGCGTTTAATGGTATCAAAATTCCGTTTTTTAGAGTTCGGTTACTATTAAGCCGGGTCGCCTCTTACTTACATGCAGGCAGTTTTTTGAGTATATCTAGTTCTTCTATAAACTATTCTAAGGCATAGGAAATTGCATAAAGACAAGTCTACAAGTGTTATAATATACGGAAGCAATAAGTCGTTTTGTAATTTTGGCAAAGTTCCCTTTGCCAGGATACTTGACGTTTAAAATTTCCTGTATTTTGTTTCATTTTGCATCCAATTTTATTTCTTTTTTATTTGAGTTTTTCCCTAAAAGTATTTAAAAATAAACTTTTCCTACGAAAAAAATATCCTGAAAGGTATTCTCTGTCTTCTACCACCACTGCTATTTTGGCGTCTCCCCTCCCCATGGAAAATTTTCTAACGGTGCCCTTGATGAAATAGGGAACTCTTAGAATACAATATTAATCCTCCCACAAATGCAAGTAATACCAATTAGAAAGCAAACAGTTTCTCCTTAAGCTCTTAACCTTTCTCTGCTGAAAGTTGACCTGCATCTTCTGAAATTTACTCAGTAAATAGCAAGTAGACAGAATCCCCAATAATCACTTTCCGGCTATTTGGTGGGGTAACAAGAAAAGACATTAATTTATTTTGGTTCCTTGCGTTCAACACAACTACAATGGCGCGTAACTAATATGGCGCGTAACGACTTACGCGCGCGGGGGGCTTGGGGAGGGGTACGAAGTACCCCAACAAATAGGTGTTGAGGTGGTGCGAAGCGCCACCCCAACAGCTAGTATATATATATATATATATATATATATATATATATATATATATATATATATATATATATATATATATATATATATATATATATACATATGTATATATTTATAGCTGACTTGTTTTTAAGTCAACTCGAATATAAATACATGATGGATAAGAATAATCAAAATAATTTAATACATGTTTTGTCAAATAATAAAAGATATTTAGATGATATTTTGGTTTTAAATTGTAAGGAATTTATTGATATTTCTAAAAATATATATCCATCAGAGCTTACTCTTGAACCTAGTCATGGCGCTGATTTAAAAGATCATTTCTTAGATTTGAATATTATTATTTCTGATAATAATACATTAGGTTTTAAAATGTATAATAAAATGGATGATTTCGATTTTGAAGTGATCAATCTCCCGTTCTCTGAAAGTAATATACACTCAAATATCACATATTCAGCATTTTACTCACAGTTGCTGAGGTATGTAAGGATTTGTAGTGATTATTTTGATTTTAAAAATAGATGTAAAATTTTAAGCCAAAAATTGAATTTACTGTTTCTTTACAGTTTCTGTCACGTTATAAGTTTGAAGAGAGGATATTTTATTTTTTGTGTGAGTTTTTTTTTCTTTAATTACTACACAAAGCTAGATTCTGATGATTGGATATTGTTTTATGTCATTATTAATTCATATTGCCCAAACCCAACATTTCCCTCGGTTTCAAAACCCTACCCACTTTACACATTTTTAGTCTCGTTGAAGGGGAGTTAGAAAGC
>NW_027066836.1:0-16728 GCF_032884065.1 Artemia franciscana
ACTAAAACTTTTGAAATAGGAAAAGAGCCTTTAATCACATTCTTTACTATTTGCAATCATAAAATAGACTAATATCTTCATTTTTTCAACATACGTAGCTATTACCCTCGAAAACTAAAACTTTTGACATAGGAAAAGAGCCTTTAATCACATACTTTACCATGTGCAATCATAAAATAGTCTAACATCTTCATTTTTTCAACATGCGTAGCTATTACCCTCGAAAACTAAAACTTTTCAAATAGGAAAAGAGCCTTTAATCACATTCTTTACCGTGTGCAATTATAAAATTGTCTAATATCTTCATTTTTTCCACAGACAAAGCTCTTACCCTCGAAAACTAAAACTTTTAAAATAGGAAAAGAGCCTTTAATGACATTCTTTACCATTTGCAATCATAAAATAGTCTAATATTTTCATTTTTTCAACATACGTACCTATTACCCTCGAAAATTAAAACTTTTGAAATAGGAAAATAGCCTTTAATCACATTCTTTACCATTTGCAATCATAAAATAGTCTAATATCTTCATTTTTTCAACATAAGTAGCTATTACCCTCGAAAACTAAAACTTTTGAAATAGGAAAAGAGCCTTTAATCACATTCTTTACCATGTGCAATTATAAAATTGTCTAATATCTTCATTTTTTCCACAGACAAAGCTCTTACCCTCGAAAACTAAAACTTTTGAAATAGGAAAAGAGCGTTTAATCACTTTCTTTACCATTTGCAATCATAAAATAGTCTAATATCTTCATTTTTTCAACATACGTAGCTATTACCCTCGAAAACTAAAACTTTCGAAATAGGAAAAGAGCCTTTACTCACATTCTTTACCATTTGCAATCATAAAATAGTCTAATATCTTCATTTTTTCAACATACGTAGCTATTACCCTCGAAAACTAAAACTTTTGAAATAGGAAAAGAGCCTTTACTCACATTCTTTACCATGTGCAATCATAAAATAGTCTAATATCTTCATTTTTTCAACATACGTAGCTATTACCCTCGAAAACTAAAACTTTTGAAATAGGAAAAGAGCCTTTAATCACATTCTTTACCATGTGCAATCATAAAATAGTCTAATATCTTCATTTTTTCAACATACGTAGCTATTACCCTCGAAAACTAAAACTTTTGAAATAGGAAAAGAGCCTTTAATTACATTCTTTACCATTTGCAATCATAAAATAGTCTAATATCTTCATTTTTTCAACATACGTAGCTATTACCCTCGAAAACTAAAGCTTTTGACATAGGAAAAAGCCTTTAATCACATTCTTTACCATTTGCAATCATAAAATTGTCTAATATCTTCATTTATTCAACATACGTAGCTATTACCCTCGAAAACTAAAACTTTTGACATAGGAAAAGAGCCTTTAATCACATTCTTTACCATTTGCAATCATAAAATAGTCTAATATCTTCATTTTTTCAACATACGTAGCTATTACCCTCGAAAACTAAAACTTTTGAAATAGGAAAAGAGCCTTTAATCACATTCTTTACCATGTGCAATCATAAAATTGTCTAATATCATTATTTTTTCAACATACGTAGCTATTACCCTCGAAAACTAAAACTTTTGACATAGGAAAAGAGACTTTAATCACATTCTTTACCATTTGCAATCATAAAATAGTCTAATATCTTCATTTTTTCAACATACGTAGCTATTATCCTCGAAAACTAAAACTTTTGAAATAGGAAAAGAGCCTTTAATCACATTCTTTACCATGTGCAATCATAAAATTGTCTAATATCTTCATTATTTCCACAGACAAAGCTCTTACCCTCAAAAACTAAAACTTTTGAAATAGGAAAAGAGCCTAAAATCACATTCTTTACCGTTTGCAATCATAAAATAGTCTAATATCTTCATTTTTTCAACATACGTAGCTATTACCCTCGAAAACTAAAACTTTCGAAATAGGAAAAGAGCCTTTAATCACATTCTTTACCATTTGCAATCATAAAATAGTCTAATATCTTCATTTTTTCCACAGACAAAGCTCTTACCCTCGAAAACTAAAACTTTTGAAATAGGAAAAGAGCCTTTAATCACATTCTTTACCATTTGCAATCATAAAATAGTCTAATATCTTCATTTTTTCAACACACGTAGCTATTACGCTCGAAAACTAAAACTTTTGAAATAGGAAAAGAGCCTTTAATCACATTCTTTACCATGTGCAATCATAAAATTGTCTAATATCTTCATTTTTTCCACAGACAAAGCTCTTACCCTCGAAAACTAAAACTTTTGAAATAGGAAAAGAGCCTTTAATCAAATTCTTTACCATTTGCAATCATAAAATAGTCTAATAACTTCATTTTTTCAGCAAACGTAGCTATTACCCTCGAAAACTAAAACTTTCGAAATAGGAAAAGAGCCTTTACTCAAATTCTTTACCATGTGCAATCATAAAATAGTCTAATATCTTCATTTTTTCAACATACGTAGCTATTACCCTCGAAAACTAAAACTTTTGAAATAGGAAAAGAGCCTTTAATTACATTCTTTACCATTTGCAATCATAAAATAGTCTAATATCCTCATTTTTTCAACATACGTAGCTATTACCCTCGAAAACTAAAACTTTTGACATAGGAAAAGAGCCTTTAATCACATTCTTTACCATTTGCAATCATAAAATTGTCTAATATCTTCATTTTTATCAACATACGTAGCTATTACCCTCGAAAACTAAAACTTTTGACTTAGGAAAAGAGCCTTTAATCACATTCTTTACCATGTGCAATCATAAAATAGTCTAATATCTTCATTTTTTCAACATACGTAGCTATTACCCTCGAAAACTAAAACTTTTGAAATAGGAAAAGAGCCTTTAATTACATTCTTTACCATTTGCAATCATATAATAGTCTAATATCTTCATTTTTTCAACATACGTAGCTATTACCCTCGAAAAATAAAACTTTTGACATAGGAAAAGAGTCTTTAATCACATTCTTTACCATTTGCAATCATAAAATTGTCTAATATCTTCATTTTTTCAACATACGTAGCTATTACGCTCGAAAACTAACACTTTTGACATAGGAAAAGAGCCTTTAATCACATTCTTTACCATGTGCAATCATAAAATGTGTCTAATATCTTCATTTTTTCCACGGACAAAGCTATTACCCTCGAAAACTAAAACGTTTGAAATAGGAAAAGAGCCTTTAATCATATTCTTTACCATTTGCAATCATAAAATAGTCTAATATCTTCATTTTTTCAACATACGTAGCTATTACCCTCGAAAACTAAAACTTTTGAAATAGGAAAAGAGCCTTTAATCACATTCTTTACCATTTGCAATCATAAAATTGTCTAATATCATTATTTTTTCAACATACGTAGCTACTACCCTCGAAAACTAAAACTTTTGACATAGGAAAAGAGCCTTTAATCACATTCTTTACCATTTGCAATCATAAAAAAGTCTAATATTTTCATTTTTTCAACATACGTAGCTATTACCCTCGAAAACTAAAACTTTTGACATAGGAAAAGAGCCTTTAATCACATTCTTTACCATTCACAATCATAAAATAGTCTAATATCTTCATTTTTTCAACATACGTAGCTATTACCCTCGAAAACTAAAACTTTTGAAATAGGAAAAGAGCCTTTAATCACATTCTTTACCATTTGCAATCATAAAATAGTCAAATATCTTCATTTTTTCAACATACGTAGCTATTACCCTCGAGAACTAAAACTTTTGACATAGGAAAAGAGCCTTTAATCACATTCTTTACCATTTGCAATCATAAAATTGTCTAATATCTTCATTTTTTCAACATACGTAGCTATTACCCTCGAAAACTAAAACTTTTGACATAGGAAAAGAGCCTTTAATCACATTCTTTACCATGTGCAATCATAAAATTGTATAATATCTTCATTTTTTCAACATACGTAGCTATTACCCTCAAAAACTAAAACTTTTGACATAGGAAAAGAGCCTTTAATCACATTCTTTACAATTTGCAATCATAAAATATTCTAATATCTTCATTTTTTCAACATACGTAGCTATTACCCTCGAAAACTAAAACTTTTGACATAGGAAAAGAGCCTTTAATCCCATTCTTTACCATGTTCAATCATAAAATTGTTTAATATCTTCATTTTTTCCACAGACAAAGCTATTACCCTCGAGAACTAAAACTTTTGACATAGGGAAAGAGCCTTTAAGCACATTCTTTACCATTTGCAATCATAAAATAGTCTAATATCTTCATTTTTTCAACATAGGTAGCTATTACCCTCGAAAACTAAAACTTTTGAAATAGGAAAAGAGCCTTTAATCACATTCTTTACCATGTGCAATCATAAAATTGTCTAATATCTTCATTTTTTCAACATACGTACCTATTACCCTCGAAAACTAAAACTTTTGAAATAGGAAAAGACCCTTTAATCACATTCTTTACCATGTGCAATCATAAAATTGTCTAATATCTTCATTTTTTCCACCAACATAGCTATTACCCTCGAAAACTAAAACTTTTGAAATAGGAAGAGGCTTTAATCACATTCTTTACCATTTGAATCATAAAATAGTCTAATTTCTTCATTTTTTCAACATACGTAGCTCTTACCCCCGAAAACTAAAACTTTTGAAATAGGAAAAGAGCCTTTAATCACATTCTTTACCATTTGCAATCATAAAATAGTCTAATATCTTCATTTTTTCAACATATGTAGCTATTACCCTCGAAAACTAAAACTTTTGACACAGGAAAAGAGCCTTTAATCACATTCTTTACCATGTGCAATCATAAAATTGTCTAATATCTTCATTGCGTCAACATACGTAGCTATTACCCTCGAAAACTAAAACTTTTGACATAGGAAAAGAGCCTTTAATCACATTCTTTACCATGTGCAATCATAAAATAGTCTTAATATCTTCATTTTTTCCACAGACAAAGCTATTACCTTCGAAAACTAAAACTTTTGAAATAGGAAAAGAGCCTTTAATCACATTCTTTACCATTTGCAATCATAAAATAGTCTAATATCTTCATTTTTTCAACATACGTAGCTATTACCCTCGAAAACTAAAACTTTTGAAATAGGAAAAGAGCCTTTAATCACATTCTTTACCATGTGCAATCATAAAATAGTCTAATATCTTCATTTTTTCAACGCTATTACCCTCGAAAACTAAAACTTTTGACATAGGAAAAGAGCCTTTAATCACATTCTTTACCATTTACAATCATAAAATAGTCTAATATCTTCATTTTTTCAACATACGTAGCTATTACCCTCGAAAACTAAAACTTTTGAAATACGAAAAGAGCCTTTAATCACATTCTTTACCATGTGCGATCATAAAATAGTCTAATATCTTCATTTTTTCAACGCTATTACCCTCGAAAACTAAAACTTTAGAAATAGGAAAAGAGCCTTTAATCACATTCTTTACCATGTGCAATCATAAAATTGTCTAATATCTTAATTTTTTCAACATACGTAGCTATTACCCTCGAAAACTAAAACTTTTGAAATAGGAAAAGAGCCTTTAATCACATTCTTTACCATTTGCAATCATAAAATAGTCGAATATCTTCATTTTTTCAACATACGTAGCTATTACCCTCGAAAACTAAAACTTTTGAAATAGGAAAAGAGCCTTTAATCACATTCTTTACCATGTGCAATCATAAAATTGTCTAATATCTTCATTTTTTCAACATACGTAGCTATTACCCTCAAAAACTAAAACTTTTGACATAGGAAAAGAGCCTTTAATCACATTCTTTACCATGTGCAATCATAAAATAGTCTAATATCTTCATTTTTTCCACAGACAAAGCTATTACCCTCGAAAACTAAAACTTTTGAAATAGGAAAAGAGCCTTTAATCACATTCTTTACCATTTGCAATCATAAAATAGTCTAATATTTTCATTTTTTCAACATACGTAGCTATTACCCTCGAAAACTAAAACTTTTGAAATAGGAAAAGAGCCTTTAATTACATTCTTCACCATTTGCAATCATAAAATAGTCTAATATCTTCATTTTTTCAACATACGTAGCTATTACCCTCGAAAACTAAAACTTTTGAAATAGGAAAAGACCCTTTAATCACATTCTTTACCATGTGCAATCATCAAATTGTCTAATATCTTCATTTTTTCCACAGACATAGCTATTACCCTCGAAAACTAAAACTTTTGAAATAGGAAAAGAGGCTTTAATCACATTCTTTACCATTTGCAATCATAAAAAAGTCTAATATCTTCATTTTTTCAACATACGTAGCTCTTACCCCCGAAAACTAAAACTTTTGAAATAGGAAAAGAGCCTTTAATCACATTCTTTACCATTTGCAATCATAAAATAGTCTAATATCTTCATTTTTTCAACATACGTAGCTATTACCCTCGAAAACTAAAACTTTTGACATAGGAAAAGAGCCTTTAATCACATTCTTTACCATGTGCAATCATAAAATTGTCTAATATCTTCATTTTGTCAACATACGTAGCTATTACCCTCGAAAACTAAAACTTTTGACATAGGAAAAGAGCCTTTAATCACATTCTTCACCATGTGCAATCATAAAATAGTCTTAATATCTTCATTTTTTCCACAGACAAAGCTATTACCTTCGAAAACTAAAACTTTTGAAATGGGAAAAGAGCCTTTAATCACATTCTTTACCATTTACAATCATAAAATAGTCTAATATCTTCATTTTTTCAACATACGTAGCTATTACCCTCGAAAACTAAAACTTTTGAAATAGGAAAAGAGCCTTTAATCACATTTTTTACCATATGCAATCATAAAATAGTCTAATATCTTCATTTTTTCAACACTATTACCCTCGAAAACTAAAACTTTTGACATAGGAAAAGAGCCTTTAATCACATTCTTTACCATTTACAATCACAAAATAGTCTAATATCTTCATTTTTTCAACATACGTAGCTATTACCCTCGAAAACTAAAACTTTTTAAATACGAAAAGAGCCTTTAATCACATTCTTTACCATGTGCAATCATAAAATAGTCTAATATCTTCATTTTTTCAACGCTATTACCCTCGAAAACTAAAACTTTTGAAATAGGAAAAGAGCCTTTAATCACATTCTTTACCATGTGCAATCATAAAATTGTCTAATATCTTCATTTTTTCAACATACGTAGCTATTACCCTCGAAAACTAAAACTTTTGAAATAGGAAAAGAGCCTTTAATCACATTCTTTACCATTTGCAATAATAAAATAGTCTAATATCTTAATTTTTTCAACATACGTAGCTATTACCCTCGAAAACTAAAACTTTTGAAATAGGAAAAGAGCCTTTAATCACATTCTTTACCATGTGCAATCATAAAATTGTCTAATATCTTCATTTTTTCAACATACGTAGCTATTACCCTCGAAAACTAAAACTTTTGACATAAGAAAAGAGCCTTTAATCACATTCTTTACCATGTGCAATCATAAAATAGTCTAATATCTTCATTTATTCCACAGACAAAGCTATTACCTTCGAAAACTAAAACTTTTGAACTAGGAAAAGAGCCTTTAATCACATTCTTTACCATTTGCAATCATAAAATAGTCTAATATTTTCATTTTTTCAACATACGTAGCTATTACCCTCGAAAACTAAAACTTTTGAAATAGGAAAAGAGCCTTTAATTACATTCTTTACCATTTGCAATCATAAAATTGTCTAATATCTTCATTTTTTCTACATACGTAGCTATTACCCTCGAAAACTAAAACTTTTGACATAGGAAAAGAGCCTTTAATCACATTCTTTACCATGTGCAATCATAAAATGTGTCTAATATCTTCATTTTTTCCACAGACAAAGCTATTACCCTCGAAAACTAAAACTTTTGAAATAGGAAAAGAGCCTTTATTCACATTCTTTACCATTTGCAATCATAAAATAGTCTAATATCTTCATTTTTTCAACATACGTAGCTATTACCCTCGAAAACTAAAACTTTTGAAATAGGAAAAGAGTCTTTAATCACATTCTTTACCATGTGCAATCATAAAATTGTCTAATATCATTATTTTTTCTACATACGTAGCTATTACCATCGAAAACTAAAACTTTTGACATAGGAAAAATGCCTTTAATCACATTCTTTACCATTTGCAATCATAAAAAAGTCTAATATCTTCATTTTTTCAACATACGTAGCTATTACCCTCGGAAACTAAAACTTTTGACATAGGAAAAGAGCCTTTAATCACATTCTTTACCATATGCAATCATAAAATAGTCTAATATCTTCATTTTTTCAACATACGTAGCTATTACCCTCGAAAACTAAAACTTTTGAAATAGGAAAAGAGCCTTTAATCACATTCTTTACCATTTGCAATCATAAAATAGTCTAATATCTTCATTTTTTCAACATACGTAGCTATTACCCTCGAGAACTAAAACTTTTGACATAGGAAAAGAGCCTTTAATCACATTCTTTACCATTTGCAATCATAAAATTGTCTAATATATTCATTTTTTCAACATATGTAGCTATTACCCTCGAAAACTAAAACTTTTGACATAGGAAAAGAGCCTTTAATCACATTCTTTACCATGTGCAATCATAAAATTGTATAATATCTTCATTTTTTCAACATACGTAGCTATTACCCTCAAAAACTAAAACTTTTGACATAGGAAAAGAGCCTTTAATCACATTCTTTAGAATTTGCAATCATAAAATATTCTAATATCTTTATTTTTTCAACATACATAGCTATTACCCTCGAAAACTAAAACTTTTGACATAGGAAAAGAGCCTTTAATCACATTCTTTACCATGTTCAATCATAAAATTGTCTAATATCGTCATTTTTTCCACAGACAAAGCTATTACCCTCGAGAACTAAAACTTTTGACATAGGAAAAGAGCCTTTAAGCACATTCTTTACCATTTACAATCATAAAATAGTCTAATATCTTCATTTTTTCAACATACGTAGCTATTACCCTCAAAAACTAAAACTTTTGACATAGGAAAAGAGCCTTTAATCACATTCTTTACCATGTGCAATCATAAAATTGTCTAATATCTTCATTTTTTCAACATACGTAGCTATTACCCTCGAAAACTAAAACTTTTGAAATAGGAAAAGACCCTTTAATCACATTCTTTACCATGTGCAATCATAAAATTGTCTAATATCTTCATTTTTTCCACAGACATAGCTATTACCCTCGAAAACTAAAACTTTTGAAATAGGAAAAGAGTCTTTAATCACATTCTTTACCATTTGCAATCATAAAATAGTCTAATATCTTCATTTTTTCAACATACGTAGCTCTTACCCCCGAAAACTAAAACTTTTGAAATAGGAAAAGAGCCTTGAATCACATTCTTTACCATTTGCAATCATAAAATAGTCTAATATCTTCATTTTTTCAACATACGTAGCTATTACCGTCGAAAACTAAAACTTTTGAAATAGGAAAAGAGCCTTTAATCACATTCTTTACCATTTGCAATCATAAAATAGTCTAATATCTTCATTTTGTCAACATACGTAGCTATTACCCTCGAAAACTAAAACTTTTGACATAGGAAAAGAGCCTTAAATCTCATTCTTTACCATTTGCAATCATAAAATAGTCTAATATCTTCATTTTTTTAACATACGTAGCTATTACCCTCGAAAACTAAAACTTTTGAAATAGGAAAAGAGCCTTTAATCACATTCTTTACCATTTGCAATCATAAAATAGTCTAATATCTTCATTTTTTCAACAGACATAGCTATTACCCTCGAAAACTAAAACTTTTGAAATAGGAAAAGAGCCTTTAATCACATTCTTTACCATGTGCAATCATAAAATAGTCTAATATCCTCATTTTTTCAACATACGTAGTTATTACCCTCGAAAACTAAAACTTTTGAAATAGGAAAAGAGCCGTTAATCACATTCTTTACCATTTGCAATCATAAAATAGTCCATTATCTTCATTTTTTCAACATACGTAGCTATTACCCTAGAAAACCAAAACTTTTGACATAGGAAAAGAGCCTTTAATCACATTCTTTACCATTTGCAATCATAAAATAGTCTAATATCTTCATTTTTTCAACATACGTAGCTATTACCTTCGAAAACTAAAACTTTTGAAATAGGAAAAGAGCCTTTAATCACATTCTTTACCATGTGCAATCATAAAATTGTCTAATATCTTCATTTTTTCCACAGACATAGCTATTACCCTCGAAAACTAAAACTTTTGAAATAGGAAAAGAGTCTTTAATCACATTCTTTACCATTTGCAATCATAAAATAGTCTAATATCTTCATTTTTTCAACATACGTAGCTATTACCCTCGAAAACTAAAACTTTTGACATAGGAAAAGAGCCTTTAATCACATTCTTTACCATGTGCAATCATAAAATTGTCTAATATCTTCATTTTTTCAACAAACGTAGCTATTACCCTCGAAAACTAAAACTTTTGACATAGGAAAAGAGCCTTTAATCACATTCTTTACCATGTGCAATCATAAAATAGTCTAATATCTTCATTTTTTCCACAGACCTAGCTATTACCCTCGAAAACTAAAACTTTTGAAATAGGAAAAGAGCCTTTAATCACATTCTTTACCATTTTCAATCATAAAATAGTCTAATATCTTCATTTTTTTCAACATACGTAGCTATTACCGTCGAAAACTAAAACTTTTGAAATAAGAAAAGAGCCTTTAATCACATTCTTTACCATTTGCAATCATAAAATAGTCTAATATCTTCATTTTTTCAACATACATAGCTATTACCTTCGAAAACTAAAACTTTTGACATAGGAAAAGAGCCTTTAATCTCATTCTTTACCATTTGCAATCATAAAATAGTCTAATATCTTCATTTTTTTAACATACGTAGCTATTACCCTCGAAAACTAAAACTTTTGAAATAGGAAAAGAGCCTTTAATCACATTCTTTACCATTTGCAATCATAAAATAGTCTAGTATCTTCATTTTTTCAACAGACATAGCTATTACCCTCGAAAACTAAAACTTTTGAAATAGGAAAAGAGCCTTTAATCACATTCTTTACCATTTTCATTTTTAAAAACTTTTGACATAGGAAAAGAGCCTTTAATCACATTCTTTACCATTTGCAATCATAAAATAGTCTAATATTCTGTACCATTTCTTATCTTCATTTTTTCAACATACGTAGTTATTACCCTCGAAAACTAAAACTTTTGAAATAGGAAAAGAGCCGTTAATCACATTCTTAACCATTTGCAATCATAAAATAGTCCAATATCTTCATTTTTTCAACATACGTAGCTATTACCCTAGAAAACCAAAACTTTTGACATAGGAAAAGAGCCTTTAATCACATTCTTTACCATTTGCAATCATAAAATAGTCTAAATAGTCTAATATCTTACCATTTGCAATCATAAAATAGTCTAACATTCTTTACCATTTCTTATCTTCATTTTTTCAACATACGTAGTTATTACCCTCGAAAACTAAAACTTTTGAAATAGGAAAAGAGCCGTTAATCACATTCTTTACCATTTGCAATCATAAAATAGTCCAATATCTTCATTTTTTCAACATACGTAGCTATTACCCTAGAAAACCAAAACTTTTGACATAGGAAAAGAGCCTTTAATCACATTCTTTACCATTTGCAATCATAAAATAGTCTAATATCTTCATTTTTTCAACATACGTAGCTATTATCTTCAAAAACTAAAACTTTTGAAATAGGAAAAGAGCCTTTAATCACATTCTTTACCATGTGCAATCATAAAATTGTCTAATATCTTCATTTTTTCCACAGACATAGCTATTACCCTCAAAAACTAAAACTTTTGAAATAGGAAAAGAGCCTTTAATCACATTCTTTACCATTTGCAATCATAAAATAGTCTAATATCTTCATTTTCTCAACATACGTAGCTATTACCCTCGAAAACTAAAACTTTTGACATAGGAAAAGAGCCTTTAATCACATTCTTTACCATGTGCAATCATAAAATTGTCTAATATCTTCATTTTTTCAACATACGTAGCTATTACCCTCGAAAACTAAAACTTTTGACATAGGAAAAGAGCCTTTAATCACATTCTTTACCATGTGCAATCATAAAATAGTCTAATATTTTCATTTTTTCCACAGACATAGCTATTATCCTCGAAAACAAGACTTTTGAAATAGGAAAAGAGCCTTTAATCACATTCTTTACCATTTGCAATCACAAAATAGTCTAAAATCTTCATTTTTTCAACTTACGTAGCTATTACCCTCGAAAACTAAAACTTTTGACATAGGAAAAGAGCCTTTAATCACATTCTTTACCATTTGCAATCAAAAAATAGTCTAATATCTTCATTTTTTCAACATACGTAGCTATTACCCTCGAAAACTAAAACTTTTGAAATAGGAAAAGAGCCTTTAATCACATTCTTTACCATTTGCAATAATAAAATTGTCTAATATCTTCATTTTTTCAACATACGTAGCTATTACCCTCGAAAACTAAAACTTTTGAAATAGGAAAAGAGCCTTTAATCACATTCTTTACCATGTGCAATCATAAATAGTCTAATATCTTCATTTTTTCAACATACGTAGCTATTATCCTCGAAAACTAAAACTTTTGAAATAGGAAACGAGCCTTTAATCACATTCTTTACCATGTGCAATCATAAAATAGTCTAATATCTTCATTTTTTCAACATACGTAGCTATTACCCTCGAAAACTAAAACTTTTGAAATAGGAAAAGAGCCTTTAATCACATTCTTTACCATGTGCAATCATAAAATAGTCTAATATCTTCATTTTTTCCACAGACCTAGCTATTACCCTCGAAAACTAAAACTTTTGAAATAGGAAAAGAGCCTTTAATCACATTCTTTACCATTTTCAATCATAAAATCGTCTAATATCTTCATTTTTTCAACAAACGTAGCTATTACCGTCGAAAACTAAAACTTTTGAAATAGGAAAATAGCCTTTAATCACATTCTTTACCATTTGCAATCATAAAATAGTCTAATATCTTCATTTTTTCAACATACGTAGCTATTACCCTCGAAAACTAAAACTTTTGAAATAGGAAAAGAGCCTTTAATCACATTCTTTACCATGTGCAATCATAAAATAGTCTAATATCTTCATTTTTTCAACATACGTAGCTATTACCGTCGAAAACTAAAACTTTTGAAATAGGAAAAGAGCCTTTAATCACATTCTTTACCATTTGCAATCATAAAATAGTCTAATATCTTCATTTTTTCAACATACGTAGCTATTACCCTCGAAAACTAAAACTTTTGAAATAGGAAAAGAGCCTTTAATCACATTCTTTACCATTTTCAATCATAAAATTGTCTAAAATCTTCATTTTTTCAACATACGTAGCTATTACCGTCGAAAACTAAGACTTTTGAAATAGGAAAAGAGCCTTTAATCACATTCTTTACCATTTGCAATCATAAAATAGTCTAATATCTTCATTTTTTCAACATACGTAGCTATTACCCTCGAAAACTAAAACTTTTGACATAGGAAAAGAGCCTTTAATCTCATTCTTTACCATTTGCAATCATAAAATAGTCTAATATCTTCATTTTTTTAACATACGTAGCTATTACCCTCGAAAACTAAAACTTTTGAAATAGGAAAAGAGCCTTTAATCACATTCTTTACCATTTGCAATCATAAAATAGTCTAATATCTTCATTTTTTCAACAGACATAGCTATTACCCTCGAAAACTAAAACTTTTGAAATAGGAAAAGAGCCTTTAATCACATTCTTTACCATTTGCAATCATAAAATAGTCTAATATTCTGTACCATTTCTTATCTTCATTTTTTCAACATACGTAGTTATTACCCTCGAAAACTAAAACTTTTGAAATAGGAAAAGAGCCGTTAATCACATTCTTTACCATTTACAATCATAAAATAGTCCAATATCTTCATTTTTTCAACATACGTAGCTATTACCCTTGAAAACCAAAACTTTTGACATAGGAAAAGAGCCTTTAATCACATTCTTTACCATTTGCAATCATAAAATAGTCTAATATCTTCATTTTTTCAACATACGTAGCTATTACCTTCGAAAACTAAAACTTTTGAAATAGGAAAAGAGCCTTTAATCACATTCTTTACCATGTGCAATCATAAAATTGTCTAATATCTTCATTTTTTCCACAGACATAGCTATTACCCTCAAAAACTAAAACTTTTGAAATAGGAAAAGAGTCTTTAATCACATTCTTTACCATTTGCAATCACAAAATAGTCTAATATCTTCATTTTTTCAAGATACGTAGTTCTTACCCCCAAAAACTAAAACTTTTGAAATAGGAAAAGAGCCTTTAATCACATTCTTTACCATTTGCAATCATAAAATAGTCTAATATCTTCATTTTTTCAACATACGTAGCTATTACCGTCGAAAACTAAAACTTTTGAAATAGGAAAAGAGCCTTTAATCACATTCTTTACCATTTGCAATCATAAAATAGTCTAATATCTTCATTTTTTCAACATACGTAGCTATTACCCTCGAAAACTAAAACTTTTGACATAGGAAAACAGCCTTTAATCTCATTCTTTACCATTTGCAATCATAAAATAGTCTAATATCTTCATTTTTTTAACATACGTAGCTATTACCCTCGAAAACTAAAACTTTTGAAATAGGAAAAGAGCCTTTAATCACATTCTTTACCATTTGCAATCATAAAATAGTCTAATATCTTCATTTTTTCAACAGACATAGCTATTACCCTCGAAAACTAAAACTTTTGAAATAGGTAAAGAGCCTTTAATCACATTCTTTACCATGTGCAATCATAAAATAGTCTAATATCTTCATTTTTTCAACATACGTAGTTATTACCCTCGAAAACTAAAACTTTTGAAATAGGAAAAGAGCCGTTAATCACATTCTTAACCATTTGCAATCATAAAATAGTCCAATATCTTCATTTTTTCAACATACGTAGCTATTACCCTAGAAAACCAAAACTTTGACATAGGAAAAGAGCCTTTAATCACATTCTTTACCATTTGCAATCATAAAATAGTCTAATATCTTCATTTTTTCAACATACGTAGCTATTACCTTCGAAAACTAAAACTTTTGAAATAGGAAAAGAGCCTTTAATCACATTCTTTACCATGTGCAATCATAAAATTGTCTAATATCTTCATTTTTTCCACAGACATAGCTATTACCCTCAAAAACTAAAACTTTTGAAATAGGAAAAGAGTCTTTAATCACATTCTTTACCATTTGCAATCACAAAATAGTCTAATATCTTCATTTTTTCAAGATACGTAGTTCTTACCCCCAAAAACTAAAACTTTTGAAATAGGAAAAGAGCCTTTAATCACATTCTTTACCATTTGCAATCATAAAATAGTCTAATATCTTCATTTTTTCAACATACGTAGCTATTACCCTCGAAAACTAAAACTTTTGACATAGGAAAAGAGCCTTTAATCACATTCTTTACCATGTGCAATCATAAAATTGTCTAATATCTTCATTTTTTCAACATACGTACCCTCGAAAACTAAAACTTTTGACATAGGAAAAGAGCCTTTAAACACATTCTTTACCACGTGCAATCAAAAAATAGTCTAATATCTTCATTTTTTCCACAGACATAGCTATTACCCTCGAAAACAAGACTTTTGAAATAGGAAAAGAGCCTTTAATCACATTCTTTACCATTTGCAATCATAAATAGTCTAAAATCTTCATTTTTTTCAACTTACGTAGCTATTACCCTCGAAACTAAAACTTTTGACATAGGAAAAGAGCCTTTAATCACATTCTTTACCATTTGCAATCAAAACATAGTCTAATATCTTCATTTTTTCAACATACGTAGCTATTACCCTCGAAAACTAAAACTTTTGAAATAGGAAAAGAGCCTTTAATCACATTCTTTACCATTTGCAATCATAAAATTGTCTAATATCTTCATTTTTTCCACAGACATAGCTATTACCCTCAAAAACTAAAACTTTTGAAATAGGAAAAGAGTCTTTAATCACATTCTTTACCATTTGCAATCACAAAATAGTCTAATATCTTCATTTTTTCAAGATACGTATTCTTACCCCCCCAAAAACTAAAACTTTTGAAATAGGAAAAGAGCCTTTAATCACATTCTTTACCATTTGCAATCATAAAATAGTCTAATATCTTCATTTTTTCAACATACGTAGCTATTACCCTCGAAAACTAAAACTTTTGACATAGGAAAAGAGCCTTTAATCACATTCTTTACCATGTGCAATCATAAAATTGTCTAATATCTTCATTTTTTCAACATACGTAGCTATTACCCTCGAAAACTAAAACTTTTGACATAGGAAAAGAGCCTTTAATCACATTCTTTACTATGTGCAATCATAAAATAGTCTAATATCTTCATTTTTTCCACAGACATAGCTATTACCCTCGAAAACAAGACTTTTGAAATAGGAAAAGAGCCTTTAATCACATTCTTTACCATTTGCAATCATAAAATAGTCTAAAATCTTCATTTTTTCAACTTACGTAGCTATTACCCTCGAAAACTAAAACTTTTGACATAGGAAAAGAGCCTTTAATCACATTCTTTACCATTTGCAATCAAAAAATAGTCTAATATCTTCATTTTTTCAACATACGTAGCTATTACCCTCGAAAACTA
>NW_027066837.1:0-16720 GCF_032884065.1 Artemia franciscana
GGTAATAGCTACGTATGTGGAAAAAAAATGAAGATATTAGACTATTTTATGATTGCAAATGGTAAAGAATGTGATTAAAGGCTCTTTTCCTATTTCAAATGTTATAGTTTTCGAGGGTAATAGCTACGTATGTTGAAAAAATGATAATATTAGACTATTTTATGATTGCACATGGTAAAGAATGTGATTAAAGGCTCTTTTCCTATTTCAAAAGTTTTAGTTTTCGAGGGTAATAGCTACGTATGTTGAAAAAATGAAGATATTAGACTATTTTATGATTGCACATAGGTAAAGAATGTGATTAAAGGCTCTTTTCCTATGTCAAAAGTTTTAGTTTTCGAGGGTAATAGCTACGTATGTTGAAAAAAATGAAGATATTAGGACTATTTTATGATTGCAAATGGTAAAGAATGTGATTAAAGGCTCTTTTCCTATTTCAAAAGTTTTAGTTTTCGAGGGTAATAGCTACGTATGTTGAAAAAATGAAGATATTAGACTATTTTATGATTGGACATGGTAAAGAATGTGATTAAAGGCTCTTTTCCTATTTCAAAAGTTTTAGTTTTCGAGGGTAATAGCTACGTATGTTGAAAAAAATGAAGATATTAGACTATTTTATGATTGCACATAGTAAAGAATGTGATTAAAGGCTCTTTTCATATTTCAAAAGTTTTAGTTTTCGAGGGTAATAGCTACGTATGTTGAAAAAATGAAGATATTAGACTATTTTATGATTGCAAATGGTAAAGAATGTGATTAAAGGCTCTTTTCCTATTTCAAAAGTTTTAGTTTTCGAGGGTAATAGCTACGTATGTTGAAAAATGAAGATATTAGACCTATTTTATGATTGGACATGGTAAAGAATGTGATTAAAGGCTCTTTTCCTATTTCAAAAGTTTTAGTTTTCGAGGGTAATAGCTACGTATGTTGAAAAAATGAAGATATTAGACTATTTTATGATTGCACATAGTAAAGAATGTGATTAAAGGCTCTTTTCCTATGTCAAAAGTTTTAGTTTTCGAGGGTAATAGCTACGTATGTTGAAAAAATGAAGATATTAGACTATTTTATGATTGCAAATGGTAAAGAATGTGATTAAAGGCTCTTTTCCTATTTCAAATGTTTTAGTTTTCGAGGGTAATAGCTACGTATGTTGAAAAAATGAAGATATTAGACTATTTTATGATTGCACATGGTAAAGAATGTGATTAAAGGCTCTTTTCTTATGTCAAAAGTTTTAGTTTTCGAGGGTAATAGCTACGTATGTTGAAAAAAATGAAGATATTAGACAATTTTATGATTGCACATGGTAATAAATTTGATTAAAGGCTCTTTTCCTATTTCAAAAGTTTTAGTTTTCGAGGGTAATAGCTACGTATGTTGAAAAAAATGAAGATATTAGACTATTTTATGATTGCACATGGTAAAGAATGTGATTAAAGGCTCTTTTCCTATTTCAAAAGTTTTAGTTTTCGAGGGTAATAGCTACTTATGTTAAAACAATGAAGATATTAGACTATTTTATGATTGCAAATGGTAAAGAATGTGATTAAGGGCTCTTTTCCTATTTCAAAAGTTTTAGTTTTCGAGGGTAATAGCTACGTATGTTGAAAAAATGAAGATATTAGACTATTTTATGATTGCAAATGGTAAAGAATGTGATTAAAGGGTCTTTTCCTATTTCAAAAGTTTTAGTTTTCGAGGGTAATAGCTACGTATGTTGAAAAAAATGAAGATATTAGACTATTTTATGATTGCACATGGTAAAGAATCTGATTAAAGACTCTTTTTTCTATTTCAAAAGTTTTAGTTTTCGAGGGTAATAGCAACATATGTTGAAAAAATGAAAATATTAGACTATTTTATGATTGCAAATGGTAAAGAATGTGATTAAAGGCTCTTTTCCTATTTCAAAAGTTTTAGTTTTCGAGGGTAAGAGCTTTGTCTGTGGAAAAAATGAAGATATTAGACTATTTTATGATTGCACATGGTAAAGAATGTGATTAAAGGCTCTTTTCCTATGTCAAAAGTCTTAGTTTTCGAGGGTAATAGCTACGTATGTTGAAAAATGAAGATATTAGGACTATTTTATGATTGCACATGGTAAAGAATGTGATTAAAGGCTCTTTTCCTATTTCAAAAGTTTTAGTTTTCGAGGGTAATAGCTACGTATGTGGAAAAAAAATGAAGATATTAGACTATTTTATGATTGCACATGGTAAAGAATGTGATTAAAGGCTCTTTTCCTCTGTCAAAAGTTTTAGTTTTCGAGGGTAATAGCTACGTATGTTGAAAAAAATGAAGATATTAGACTATTTTATGATTGCAAATGGTAAAGAATGTGATTAAAGGGCTCTTTTCCTATTTCAAAAGTTTTAGTTTTCGAGGGTAATAGCTACGTATGTTGAAAAAATGAAGATATTAGACTATTTTATGATTGCAAATGGTAAAGAATGTGATTAAAGGCTCTTTTCCTATTTCAAAAGTTTTAATTTTCGAGGGTAATAGCTTTGTCTGTGGAAAAAAATGAAGATATTAGACAATTTTATGATTGCACATGGTAAAGAATGTGATTAAAGGCTCTTTTCCTATTTCAAAAGTTTTAGTTTTCGAGGGTAATAGCTACGTATGTTTAAAAAAATGAAGATATTAGACTATTTTATGATTGCAAATGGTAAAGAATGTGATTAAAGGCTCTTTTCCTATTTCAAAAGTTTTAGTTTTCGAGGGTAATAGCTACGTATGTTGAAAAATGAAGATATTAGACTATTTTATGATTGCACATGGTAAAGAATGTGATTAAAGGCTCTTTTCCTATTTCAAAAGTTTTAGTTTTCGAGGGTAATAGCTACGTATGTTGAAAAAATGAAGATATTAGACTATTTTATGATTGCACATGGTAAAGAATGTGATTAAAGGCTCTTTTCCTATGTCAAAAGTTTTAGTTTTTCGAGGGTAATAGCTACGTATGTTGAAAAAATGAAGATATTAGACTATTTTATGATTGCAAATGGTAAAGAATGTGATTAAAGGCTCTTTTCCTATTTCAAAAGTTTTAGTTTTCGAGGGTAATAGCTTTGTCTGTGGGCAAAAATGAAGATATTAGACAATTTTATGATTGCAAATGGTAAAGAATGTGATTAAAGGCTCTTTTCCTATTTCAAAAGTTTTAGTTTTCGAGGGTAATAGCTACGTATGTTGAAAAAATGAAGATATTAGGACTATTTTATGATTGCACATGGTAAAGAATGTGATTAAAGGCTCTTTTCCTATGTCAAAAGTTTTAGTTTTCGAGGGTAATAGCTACGTATGTTGAAAAAATGAAGATATTAGACTATTTTATGATTGCAAATGGTAAAGAATGTGATTAAAGGCTCTTTTCCTATTTCAAAAGTTTTAGTTTTCGAGGGTAATAGCTTTGTCTGTGGAAAAAATGAAGATATTAGACAATTTTATGATCGCACATGGTAAAGAATGTGATTAAAGGCTCTTTTCCAATGTCAAAAGTTTTAGTTTTCGAGGGTAATAGCTACGTATGTTGAAAAAATGAAGATATTAGACTATTTTATGATTGCACATGGTAAAGAATGTGATTAAAGGCTCTTTTCTTATGTCAAAAGTTTTAGTTTTCGAGGGTAATAGCTACGTATGTTGAAAAAAATGAAGATATTAGACTATTTTATGATTGCACATGGTAAAGAATGTGATTAAAGGCTCTTTTCTTATGTCAAAAGTTTTAGTTTTCGAGGGTAATAGCTACGTATGTTGAAAAAATGAAGATATTAGACTATTTTATGATTGCAAATGGTAAAGAATGTGATTAAAGGCTCTTTTCCCATTTCAAAAGTTTTAGTTTTCGAGGGTAATAGCTACGTATGTTGAAAAAATGAAGATATTAGACTATTTTATGATTGCACATGGTAAAGAATGTGATTAAAGGCTCTTTTCCTATGTCAAAAGTTTTAGTTTTCGAGGGTAATAGCTACGTATGTTGAAAAAAATGAAGATATTAGACAATTTTATGATTGCACATGGTAATAAATGTGATTAAAGGCTCTTTTCCTATTTCAAAAGTTTTAGTTTTCGATGGTAATAGCTACGTATGTTGAAAAAATGAAGATATTAGACTATTTTATGATTGCACATGGTAAAGAATGTGATTAAAGGCTCTTTTCATATTTCAAAAGTTTTAGTTTTCGAGGGTAATAGCTACGTATGTTGCAAAAATGAAGATATTAGACTATTTTATGATTGAAAATGGTAAAGAATGTGATTAAAGGCTCTTTTCCTATTTCAAAAGTTTTTAGTTTTCGAGGGTAATAGCTACGTATGTTGAAAAAATGAAGATATTAGACTATTTTATGATTGCAAATGGTAAAGAATGTGATTAAAGGCTCTTTTCTTATGTCAAAAGTTTTATTTTTCGAGGGTAAATAGCTACGTATGTTGAAAAAATGAAGATATTAGACTATTTTATGATTGCAAATGGTAAAGAATGTGATTAAAGGCTCTTTTCCTATTTCAAAAGTTTTAGTTTTCGAGGGTAATAGCTACGTATGTTGAAAAATGAAGATATTAGACTATTTTATGATTGCACATGGTAAAGAATGTGATTAAAGGCTCTTTTCCTATTTCAAAAGTTTTAGTTTTCGAGGGTATTAGCTACGTATGTTGAAAAAATGAAGATATTAGACTATTTTATGATTGCACATAGTAAAGAATGTGATTAAAGGCTCTTTTCCTATTTCAAAAGTTTTAGTTTTCGAGGGTAATAGCTACGTATGTTGAAAAAATGAAGATATTAGACTATTTTATGATTGCAAATGGTAAAGAATGTGATTAAAGGCTCTTTTCCTATTTCAAAAGTTTTAATTTTCGAGGGTAATAGCTTTGTCTGTGGAAAAAAATGAAGATATTAGACAATTTTATGATTGCACATGGTAAAGAATGTGATTAAAGGCTCTTTTCCTATTTCAAAAGTTTTAGTTTTCGAGGGTAATAGCTACGTATGTTTAAAAAATGAAGATATTAGACTATTTTATGATTGCAAATGGTAAAGAATGTGATTAAAGGCTCTTTTCCTATTTCAAAAGTTTTAGTTTTCGAGGGTAATAGCTACGTATGTTGAAAAAATGAAGATATTAGACTATTTTATGATTGCACATGGTAAAGAATGTGATTAAAGGCTCTTTTCCTATTTCAAAAGTTTTAGTTTTCGAGGGTAATAGCTACGTATGTTGAAAAAATGAAGATATTAGACTATTTTATGATTGCACATGGTAAAGAATGTGATTAAAGGCTCTTTTCCTATGTCAAAAGTTTTAGTTTTCGAGGGTAATAGCTACGTATGTTGAAAAAATGAAGATATTAGACTATTTTATGATTGCAAATGGTAAAGAATGTGATTAAAGGCTCTTTTCCTATTTCAAAAGTTTTAGTTTTAGAGGGTAATAGCTTTGTCTGTGGAAAAAATGAAGATATTAGACAATTTTATGATTGAAAATGGTAAAGAATGTGATTAAAGGCTCTTTTCCTATTTCAAAAGTTTTAGTTTTCGAGGGTAATAGCTACGTATGTTGAAAAAATGAAGATATTAGACTATTTTATGATTGCACATGGTAAAGAATGTGATTAAAGGCTCTTTTCCTATGTCAAAAGTTTTAGTTTTCGAGGGTAATAGCTACGTATGTTGAAAAAAATGAAGATATTAGACTATTTTATGATTGCAAATGGTAAAGAATGTGATTAAAAGCTCTTTTCCTATTTCAAAAGTTTTAGTTTTCGAGGGTAATAGCTACGTATGTTGAAAAAATGAAGATATTAGACTATTTTATGATTGCAAAAGGTAAAGAATGTGATTAAAGGCTCTTTTCCTATTTCAAAAGTTTTAGTTTTCGAGGGTAATAGCTTTGTCTGTGGCAAAAATGAAGATATTAGACAATTTTATGATTGCAAATGGTAAAGAATGTGATTAAAGGCTCTTTTCCTATTTCAAAAGTTTTAGTTTTCGAGGGTAATAGCTACGTATGTTGAAAAAATGAAGATATTAGACTATTTTATGATTGCACATGGTAAAGAATGTGATTAAAGGCTCTTTTCCTATGTCAAAAGTTTTAGTTTTCGAGGGTAATAGCTACGTATGTTGAAAAAATGAAGATATTAGACTATTTTATGATTGCAAATGGTAAAGAATGTGATTAAAAGCTCTTTTCCTATTTCAAAAGTTTTAGTTTTCGAGGGTAATAGCTACGTATGTTGAAAAAAATGAAGATATTAGACTATTTTATGATTGCAAATGGTAAAGAATGTGATTAAAGGCTCTTTTCCTATTTCAAAAGTTTTAGTTTTCGAGGGTAATAGCTTTGTCCTGTGGAAAAAAATGAAGATATTAGACAATTTTATGATCGCACATGGTAAAGAATGTGATTAAAGGCTCTTTTCCTATTTCAAAAGTTTTAGTTTTCGAGGGTAATAGCTACGTATGTTGAAAAAATGAAGATATTAGACTATTTTATGATTGCAAATGGTAAAGAATGTGATTAAAGGCTCTTTTCCTATTTCAAAAGTTTTAGTTTTCGAGGGTAAGAGCTTTGTCTGTGGAAAAAATGAAGATATTAGACTATTTTATAATTGCACATGGTAAAGAATGTGATTAAAGGCTCTTTTCCTATGTCAAAAGTTTTAGTTTTCGAGGGTAATAGCTACGTATGTGGAAAAAATGAAGATATTAGACTATTTTATGATTGCAAATGGTAAAGAATGTGATTAAAGGCTCTTTTCCTATTTCAAATGTTATAGTTTTCGAGGGTAATAGCTACGTATGTTGAAAAAATGAAGATATTAGACTATTTTATGATTGCACGTGGTAAAGAATGTGATTAAAGGCTCTTTTCCTATTTCAAAAGTTTTAGTTTTCGAGGGTAATAGCTACGTATGTTGAAAAAAATGAAGATATTAGACTATTTTATGATTGCACATGGTAAAGAATGTGATTAAAGGCTCTTTTCCTATGTCAAAAGTTTTAGTTTTCGAGGGTAATAGCTACGTATGTTGAAAAAAATGAAGATATTAGACTATTTTATGATTGCAAATGGTAAAGAATGTGATTAAAGGCTCTTTTCCTATTTCAAAAGTTTTAGTTTTCGAGGGTAATAGCTACGTATGTTGAAAAAATGAAGATATTAGACTATTTTATGATTGGACATGGTAAAGAATGTGATTAAAGGCTCTTTTCCTATTTCAAAAGTTTTAGTTTTCGAGGGTAATAGCTACGTATGTTGAAAAAATGAAGATATTAGACTATTTTATGATTGCACATAGTAAAGAATGTGATTAAAGGCTCTTTTCATATTTCAAAAGTTTTAGTTTTCGAGGGTAATAGCTACGTATGTTGAAAAAATGAAGATATTAGACTATTTTATGATTGCAAATGGTAAAGAATGTGATTAAAGGCTCTTTTCCTATTTCAAAAGTTTTAGTTTTCGAGGGTAATAGCTACGTATGTTGAAAAATGAAGATATTAGACTATTTTATGATTGGACATGGTAAAGAATGTGATTAAAGGCTCTTTTCCTATTTCAAAAGTTTTAGTTTTCGAGGGTAATAGCTACGTATGTTGAAAAAAATGAAGATATTAGACTATTTTATGATTGCACATAGTAAAGAATGTGATTAAAGGCTCTTTTCCTATGTCAAAAGTTTTAGTTTTCGAGGGTAATAGCTACGTATGTTGAAAAAATGAAGATATTAGACTATTTTATGATTGCAAATGGTAAAGAATGTGATTAAAGGCTCTTTTCCTATTTCAAATGTTTTAGTTTTCGAGGGTAATAGCTACGTATGTTGAAAAAATGAAGATATTAGACTATTTTATGATTGCACATGGTAAAGAATGTGATTAAAGGCTCTTTTCTTATGTCAAAAGTTTTAGTTTTCGAGGGTAATAGCTACGTATGTTGAAAAAATGAAGATATTAGACAATTTTATGATTGCACATGGTAATAAATTTGATTAAAGGCTCTTTTCCTATTTCAAAAGTTTTAGTTTTCGAGGGTAATAGCTACGTATGTTGAAAAAATGAAGATATTAGACTATTTTATGATTGCACATGGTAAAGAATGTGATTAAAGGCTCTTTTCCTATTTCAAAAGTTTTAGTTTTCGAGGGTAATAGCTACTTATGTTAAAACAATGAAGATATTAGACTATTTTATGATTGCAAATGGTAAAGAATGTGATTAAGGGCTCTTTTCCTATTTCAGAAGTTTTAGTTTTCGAGGGTAATAGCTACGTATGTTGAAAAAATGAAGATATTAGACTATTTTATGATTGCAAATGGTAAAGAATGTGATTAAAGGGTCTTTTCCTATTTCAAAAGTTTTAGTTTTTCGAGGGTAATAGCTACGTATGTTGAAAAAAAATGAAGATATTAGACTATTTTATGATTGCACATGGTAAAGAATCTGATTAAAGACTCTTTTTCTATTTCAAAAGTTTTAGTTTTCGAGGGTAATAGCTACATATGTTGAAAAAATGAAAATATTAGACTATTTTATGATTGCAAATGGTAAAGAATGTGATTAAAGGCTCTTTTCCTATTTCAAAAGTTTTAGTTTTCGAGGGTAAGAGCTTTGTCTGTGGAAAAAATGAAGATATTAGACTATTTTATGATTGCACATGGTAAAGAATGTGATTAAAGGCTCTTTTCCTATGTCAAAAGTCTTAGTTTTCGAGGGTAATAGCTACGTATGTTGAAAAAATGAAGATATTAGACTATTTTATGATTGCACATGGTAAAGAATGTGATTAAAGGCTCTTTTCCTATTTCAAAAGTTTTAGTTTTCGAGGGTAATAGCTACGTATGTTGAAAAAAATGAAGATATTAGACTATTTTATGATTGCACATGGTAAAGAATGTGATTAAAGGCTCTTTTCCTCTGTCAAAAGTTTTAGTTTTCGAGGGTAATAGCTACGTATGTTGAAAAAATGAAGATATTAGACTATTTTATGATTGCAAATGGTAAAGAATGTGATTAAAGGCTCTTTTCCTATTTCAAAAGTTTTAGTTTTCGAGGGTAATAGCTACGTATGTTGAAAAAATGAAGATATTAGACTATTTTATGATTGCAAATGGTAAAGAATGTGATTAAAGGCTCTTTTCCTATTTCAAAAGTTTTAATTTTCGAGGGTAATAGCTTTGTCTGTGGAAAAAATGAAGATATTAGACAATTTTATGATTGCACATGGTAAAGAATGTGATTAAAGGCTCTTTTCCTATTTCAAAAGTTTTAGTTTTCGAGGGTAATAGCTACGTATGTTTAAAAAATGAAGATATTAGACTATTTTATGATTGCAAATGGTAAAGAATGTGATTAAAGGCTCTTTTCCTATTTCAAAAGTTTTAGTTTTCGAGGGTAATAGCTACGTATGTTGAAAAATGAAGATATTAGACTATTTTATGATTGCACATGGTAAAGAATGTGATTAAAGGCTCTTTTCCTATTTCAAAAGTTTTAGTTTTCGAGGGTAATAGCTACGTATGTTGAAAAAATGAAGATATTAGACTATTTTATGATTGCACATGGTAAAGAATGTGATTAAAGGCTCTTTTCCTATGTCAAAAGTTTTAGTTTTCGAGGGTAATAGCTACGTATGTTGAAAAAATGAAGATATTAGACTATTTTTATGATTGCAAATGGTAAAGAATGTGATTAAAGGCTCTTTTCCTATTTCAAAAGTTTTAGTTTTCGAGGGTAATAGCTTTGTCTGTGGGCAAAAATGAAGATATTAGACAATTTTATGATTGCAAATGGTAAAAGAATGTGATTAAAGGCTCTTTTCCTATTTCAAAAGTTTTAGTTTTCGAGGGTAATAGCTACGTATGTTGAAAAAATGAAGATATTAGACTATTTTATGATTGCACATGGTAAAGAATGTGATTAAAGGCTCTTTTCCTATGTCAAAAGTTTTAGTTTTCGAGGGTAATAGCTACGTATGTTGAAAAAATGAAGATATTAGACTATTTTATGATTGCAAATGGTAAAGAATGTGATTAAAAGCTCTTTTCCTATTTCAAAAGTTTTAGTTTTCGAGGGTAATAGCTACGTATGTTGAAAAAATGAAGATATTAGACTATTTTATGATTGCAAATGGTAAAGAATGTGATTAAAGGCTCTTTTCCTATTTCAAAAGTTTTAGTTTTCGAGGGTAATAGCTTTGTCTGTGGAAAAAAATGAAGATATTAGACAATTTTATGATCGCACATGGTAAAGAATGTGATTAAAGGCTCTTTTCCAATGTCAAAAGTTTTAGTTTTCGAGGGTAATAGCTACGTATGTTGAAAAAATGAAGATATTAGACTATTTTATGATTGCACATGGTAAAGAATGTGATTAAAGGCTTTTTTCTTATGTCAAAAGTTTTAGTTTTCGAGGGTAATAGCTACGTATGTTGAAAAAATGAAGATATTAGACTATTTTATGATTGCAAATGGTAAAGAATGTGATTAAAGGCTCTTTTCCCATTTCAAAAGTTTTAGTTTTCGAGGGTAATAGCTACGTATGTTGAAAAAATGAAGATATTAGACTATTTTATGATTGCACATGGTAAAGAATGTGATTAAAGGCTCTTTTCCTATGTCAAAAGTTTTAGTTTTCGAGGGTAATAGCTACGTATGTTGAAAAAATGAAGATATTAGACAATTTTATGATTGCACATGGTAATAAATGTGATTAAAGGCTCTTTTCCTATTTCAAAAGTTTTAGTTTTCGATGGTAATAGCTACGTATGTTGAAAAAATGAAGATATTAGACTATTTTATGATTGCACATGGTAAAGAATGTGATTAAAGGCTCTTTTCATATTTCAAAAGTTTTAGTTTTCGAGGGTAATAGCTACGTATGTTGCAAAAATGAAGATATTAGACTATTTTATGATTGCAAATGGTAAAGAATGTGATTAAAGGCTCTTTTCCTATTTCAAAAGTTTTAGTTTTCGAGGGTAATAGCTACGTATGTTGAAAAAATGAAGATATTAGACTATTTTATGATTGCAAATGGTAAAGAATGTGATTAAAGGCTCTTTTCTTATGTCAAAAGTTTTATTTTTCGAGGGTAATAGCTACGTATGTTGAAAAAATGAAGATATTAGACTATTTTATGATTGCAAATGGTAAAGAATGTGATTAAAGGCTCTTTTCCTATTTCAAAAGTTTTAGTTTTCGAGGGTAATAGCTACGTATGTTGAAAAATGAAGATATTAGACTATTTTATGATTGCACATGGTAAAGAATGTGATTAAAGGCTCTTTTCCTATTTCAAAAGTTTTAGTTTTCGAGGGTATTAGCTACGTATGTTGAAAAAATGAAGATATTAGACTATTTTATGATTGCACATAGTAAAGAATGTGATTAAAGGCTCTTTTCCTATTTCAAAAGTTTTAGTTTTCGAGGGTAATAGCTACGTATGTTGAAAAAATGAAGATATTAGACTATTTTATGATTGCAAATGGTAAAGAATGTGATTAAAGGCTCTTTTCCTATTTCAAAAGTTTTAATTTTCGAGGGTAATAGCTTTGTCTGTGGAAAAAATGAAGATATTAGACAATTTTATGATTGCACATGGTAAAGAATGTGATTAAAGGCTCTTTTCCTATTTCAAAAGTTTTAGTTTTCGAGGGTAATAGCTACGTATGTTTAAAAAATGAAGATATTAGACTATTTTATGATTGCAAATGGTAAAGAATGTGATTAAAGGCTCTTTTCCTATTTCAAAAGTTTTAGTTTTCGAGGGTAATAGCTACGTATGTTGAAAAAATGAAGATATTAGACTATTTTATGATTGCACATGGTAAAGAATGTGATTAAAGGCTCTTTTCCTATTTCAAAAGTTTTAGTTTTCGAGGGTAATAGCTACGTATGTTGAAAAAATGAAGATATTAGACTATTTTATGATTGCACATGGTAAAGAATGTGATTAAAGGCTCTTTTCCTATGTCAAAAGTTTTAGTTTTCGAGGGTAATAGCTACGTATGTTGAAAAAATGAAGATATTAGACTATTTTATGATTGCAAATGGTAAAGAATGTGATTAAAGGCTCTTTTCCTATTTCAAAAGTTTTAGTTTTAGAGGGTAATAGCTTTGTCTGTGGAAAAAATGAAGATATTAGACAATTTTATGATTGCAAATGGTAAAGAATGTGATTAAAGGCTCTTTTCCTATTTCAAAAGTTTTAGTTTTCGAGGGTAATAGCTACGTATGTTGAAAAAATGAAGATATTAGACTATTTTATGATTGCAAATGGTAAAGAATGTGATTAAAGGCTCTTTTCCTATTTCAAAAGTTTTAGTTTTCGAGGGTAATAGCTACGTATGTTGAAAACTGAAGATATTAGACTATTTTATGATTGCACATGGTAAAGAATGTGATTAAAGGCTCTTTTCCTATTTCAAAAGTTTTAGTTTTCGAGGGTAATAGCTACGTATGTTGAAAAAATGAAGATATTAGACTATTTTATGATTGCACATGGTAAAGAATGTGATTAAAGGCTCTTTTCCTATGTCAAAAGTTTTAGTTTTCGAGGGTAATAGCTACGTATGTTGAAAAAATGAAGATATTAGACTATTTTATGATTGCAAATGGTAAAGAATGTGATTAAAGGCTCTTTTCCTATTTCAAAAGTTTTAATTTTCGAGGGTAATAGCTTTGTCTGTGGAAAAAATGAAGATATTAGACAATTTTATGATTGCACATGGTAAAGAATGTGATTAAAGGCTCTTTTCCTATTTCAAAAGTTTTAGTTTTCGAGGGTAATAGCTACGTATGTTGAAAAAATGAAGATATTAGACTATTTTATGATTGCAAATGGTAAAGAATGTGATTAAAGGCTCTTTTCCTATTTCAAAAGTTTCAGTTTTCGAGGGTAATAGCTACGTATGTTGAAAAAATGAAGATATTAGACTATTTTATGATTGCAAATGGTAAAGAATGTGATTAAAGGCTCTTTTCCTATTTCAAAAGTTTAATTTTCGAGGGTAATAGCTTTGTCTGTGGAAAAAATGAAGATATTAGACAATTTTATGATTGCACATGGTAAAGAATGTGATTAAAGGCTCTTTTCCTATTTCAAAAGTTTTAGTTTTCGAGGGTAATAGCTACGTATGTTTAAAAAATGAAGATATTAGACTATTTTATGATTGCAAATGGTAAAGAATGTGATTAAAGGCTCTTTTCCTATTTCAAAAGTTTTAGTTTTCGAGGGTAATAGCTACGTATGTTGAAAACTGAAGATATTAGACTATTTTATGATTGCACATGGTAAAGAATGTGATTAAAGGCTCTTTTCCTATTTCAAAAGTTTTAGTTTTCGAGGGTAATAGCTACGTATGTTGAAAAAATGAAGATATTAGACTATTTTATGATTGCACATGGTAAAGAATGTGATTAAAGGCTCTTTTCCTATGTCAAAAGTTTTAGTTTTCGAGGGTAATAGCTACGTATGTTGAAAAAATGAAGATATTAGACTATTTTATGATTGCAAATGGTAAAGAATGTGATTAAAGGCTCTTTTCCTATTTCAAAAGTTTTAATATTCGAGGGTAATAGCTTTGTCTGTGGAAAAAATGAAGATATTAGACAATTTTATGATTGCACATGGTAAAGAATGTGATTAAAGGCTCTTTTCCTATTTCAAAAGTTTTAGTTTTCGAGGGTAATAGTTACGTATGTTGAAAAATGAAGATATTAGACTATTTTATGATTGCAAATGGTAAAGAATGTGATTAAAGGCTCTTTTCCTATTTCAAATGTTTTAGTTTTCGAGGGTAATAGCTACGTATGTTGAAAAAATGAAGATATTAGACTATTTTATGATTGCACATGGTAAAGAATGTGATTAAAGGCTCTTTTCTTATGTCAAAAGTTTTAGTTTTCGAGGGTAATAGCTACGTATGTTGAAAAAATGAAGATATTAGACAATTTTATGATTGCACATGGTAATAAATGTGATTAAAGGCTCTTTTCCTATTTCAAAAGTTTTAGTTTTCGAGGGTAATAGCTACGTATATTGAAAAAATGAAGATATTAGACTATTTTATGATTGCAGATGGTAAAGAATGTGATTAAAGGCTCTTTTCCTATGTCAAAAAATTTACTTTTCGAGGGTAATAGCTACGTATGTTGAAAAAAATGAAGATATTAGACTATTTTATGATTGCAAATGGTAAAGAATGTGATTAAAGGCTCTTTTCCTATTTCAAAAGTTTTAGTTTTCGAGGGTAATAGCTACGTATGTTGAAAAAATGAAGATATTAGACTATTTTATGATTGCACATGGTAAAGAATGTGATTAAAGGCTCTTTTCCTATTTCAAAAGTTTTAGTTTTCGAGGGTAATAGCTACTTATGTTGAAAAAATGAAGATATTAGACTATTTTATGATTGCAAATGGTAAAGAATGTGATTAAGGGCTCTTTTCCTATTTCAAAAGTTTTAGTTTTCGAGGGTAATAGCTACGTATGTTGAAAAAATGAAGATATTAGACTATTTTATGATTGCAAATGGTAAAGAATGTGATTAAAGGCTCTTTTCCTATTTCAAAAGTTTTAGTTTTCGAGGGTAATAGCTACGTATGTTGAAAAAAATGAAGATATTAGACTATTTTATGATTGCACATGGTAAAGAATCTGATTAAAGACTCTTTTTCTATTTCAAAAGTTTTAGTTTTCGAGGGTAATAGCTACATATGTTGAAAAAATGAAAATATTAGACTATTTTATGATTGCAAATGGTAAAGAATGTGATTAAAGGCTCTTTTCCTATTTCAAAAGTTTTAGTTTTCGAGGGTAATAGCTACGTATGTTGAAAAATGAAGATATTAGACTATTTTATGATTGCACATGGTAAAGAATGTGATTAAAGGCTCTTTTCCTATTTCAAAAGTTTTAGTTTTCGAGGGTATTAGCTACGTATGTTGAAAAAATGAAGATATTAGACTATTTTATGATTGCACATAGTAAAGAATGTGATTAAAGGCTCTTTTCCTATTTCAAAAGTTTTAGTTTTCGAGGGTAATAGCTACGTATGTTGAAAAAATGAAGATATTAGACTATTTTATGATTGCACATGGTAAAGAATGTGATTAAAGGCTCTTTTCCTATTTCAAAAGTTTTAGTTTTCGAGGGTAATAGCTACGTATGTTTAAAAAATGAAGATATTAGACTATTTTATGATTGCAAATGGTAAAGAATGTGATTAAAGGCTCTTTTCCTATTTCAAAAGTTTTAGTTTTCGAGGGTAATAGCTACGTATGTTGAAAAATGAAGATATTAGACTATTTTATGATTGCACATGGTAAAGAATGTGATTAAAGGCTCTTTTCCTATTTCAAAAGTTTTAGTTTTCGAGGGTAATAGCTACGTATGTTGAAAAAATGAAGATATTAGACTATTTTATGATTGCACATGGTAAAGAATGTGATTAAAGGCTCTTTTCCTATGTCAAAAGTTTTAGTTTTCGAGGGTAATAGCTACGTATGTTGAAAAAATGAAGATATTAGACTATTTTATGATTGCAAATGGTAAAGAATGTGATTAAAGGCTCTTTTCCTATTTCAAAAGTTTTAGTTTTAGAGGGTAATAGCTTTGTCTGTGGAAAAAATGAAGATATTAGACAATTTTATGATTGCAAATGGTAAAGAATGTGATTAAAGGCTCTTTTCCTATTTCAAAAGTTTTAGTTTTCGAGGGTAATAGCTACGTATGTTGAAAAAATGAAGATATTAGACTATTTTATGATTGCAAATGGTAAAGAATGTGATTAAAGGCTCTTTTCCTATTTCAAAAGTTTTAGTTTTCGAGGGTAATAGCTACGTATGTTGAAAACTGAAGATATTAGACTATTTTATGATTGCACATGGTAAAGAATGTGATTAAAGGCTCTTTTCCTATTTCAAAAGTTTTAGTTTTCGAGGGTAATAGCTACGTATGTTGAAAAAATGAAGATATTAGACTATTTTATGATTGCACATGGTAAAGAATGTGATTAAAGGCTCTTTTCCTATGTCAAAAGTTTTAGTTTTCGAGGGTAATAGCTACGTATGTTGAAAAAATGAAGATATTAGACTATTTTATGATTGCAAATGGTAAAGAATGTGATTAAAGGCTCTTTTCCTATTTCAAAAGTTTTAATTTTCGAGGGTAATAGCTTTGTCTGTGGAAAAAATGAAGATATTAGACAATTTTATGATTGCACATGGTAAAGAATGTGATTAAAGGCTCTTTTCCTATTTCAAAAGTTTTAGTTTTCGAGGGTAATAGCTACGTATGTTGAAAAAATGAAGATATTAGACTATTTTATGATTGCAAATGGTAAAGAATGTGATTAAAGGCTCTTTTCCTATTTCAAAAGTTTCAGTTTTCGAGGGTAATAGCTACGTATGTTGAAAAAATGAAGATATTAGACTATTTTATGATTGCAAATGGTAAAGAATGTGATTAAAGGCTCTTTTCCTATTTCAAAAGTTTTAATTTTCGAGGGTAATAGCTTTGTCTGTGGAAAAAATGAAGATATTAGACAATTTTATGATTGCACATGGTAAAGAATGTGATTAAAGGCTCTTTTCCTATTTCAAAAGTTTTAGTTTTCGAGGGTAATAGCTACGTATGTTTAAAAAATGAAGATATTAGACTATTTTATGATTGCAAATGGTAAAGAATGTGATTAAAGGC